>NC_092776.1:45761677-46061677 GCF_047496795.1 Chiloscyllium punctatum | reverse complement strand
CTTTTGTTATTAAATAGTCATAATATTTAACACTTCCCTTGCTATTTTAGAACAAGGCTATAATTAAAGCCATCTTTCCAACTATTCCAGTATTTGAGTCTAAGCTTTCAAAACAGTGAGTCATTAACTGTTTAACTTACAAAATTAAAAACAGAATAAATGTTTTTGGAACCCACTTCTCTGAAATATAAATTCACTTTCCTGTCTACTCAGTTAGTGGGCATAAAACTATTCCATTGTTATGAAGAACAAGGGAATTCTCCCAGCATCCTGGCCAAGAGTTATCCCTCAAATAAGACCAACGGTAGTTAGTAGTCAATCTATCATTTTATTGCTTGTGCTTATGTATCTGCTGTACACAAACTGGCTGCAAAATCTTTCTACATAACAAATGGATTTCACATCAGAAATTGGCTGTGAAGTACTGAGGAAATCAGAACAAAAACGTGCAGTATAAATGCTTCCTCCCCCTTTCTTTAGTTTATCTTTGTAATTTGGTTAATTGTTATAGCAATGGATCTGTTGTGATAGTGAAGAATTGAACAGATACCTTGGAGTATTCTCACCATATAGACTTGCTGACTGGTCAGATACCAGTGTTTCTCCAATACTGATGGCAAGAGCAGCAGCTATTGTCATAATTCTACTTGAGGCTTGAGGAGGTGTCCATTTTTGTATTGTGACTTGTAAAGTGTCCTGGGGTTATGCCAGGGTCATACAGTCATAGGATCACAGAGATACACAGCACAGAATCAGACCCTTAACTCAAACTCGTTCATGTTGACCAGATATCCTAAATACATCTAGTCCCATTTGCTAGCATTTGGCTCATATCCCTTTATACCCTTCCTGTTCATCTACCCATCCAGATGCATTTTAAATATTATAATTGAACCAGCCTCCAACACTTCCTTTGGCAGCTCATTCCATCCATGTACCACCCTTAGGTCCCTTTTAACTCTTTCTCTTCTCACATTAAACCTATACCCTCTAGTTTTGGACTTCGCACCCCAGGTAAATGATCTTGTCTGTTAACCCTATCTATGTCCCTCAGGATTTTATAAACCTCTAATAGATCATCCCTCAGCCTCTGACACTCCAGAGGCTATTGAGTCTCTCCCTGTAGCTCAAAACCTTCAACCCTGGAAACATCCTTGCAAATCTTTTCTGAACACTTTCAAGTTTTACAACATCCTTCCTGTATTAGGGAAACCAAAACTGCATGCACTATTTCAATAGTAGCTTAACCAATGGCCTGTACAGCCACCACATGACCTCCCAACTCAAAATATCAATGCACTGACCAAAAAAGGCAAGTATATCCAATATTTTAGAATTCTTACAGTAAATATAGAAGCCATTCAGCCCATCAAGTCTACTCCAACCCTCCAAAGGACATCCCAACCAGCCCCACCTCCCCACCACCTTATCTCTGTAACCCTTCATTTCCCATGGCTAATCCATTTAACCTGCATATCCCTGGACTCTGCATGGCAATTTAGCATGGCTAATGCACTTAATCTGCATATCTTACCTGTTACTCCACTTTCAAGGAACTATGTCATGTTGGCACACTCTGGAGGTAAGGTGCCATTTGAGAGGCCAGGGGAACTCGGTGGCTCAGTGGTTAGCACTGCTGCCTCACAATGCCAGGGACCCAGTTCGATTCCTGCCTCTGGAGTTTGCACATTGTCCCTGTATCTGCTTGGGTTTCCTCCAGGTGCTCCGGTTTCCTCCCACAGTCCAAAGATGTGCAGATCGGGTGAATTGGCCATGCTAAATTTCCCTTAGTGTTAGGTCCATTAGTCAGGGGTAACTGGAGGGGAATGGGTCTGGGTGGGCTACTCTTCTGAGGTCAGTGGGGACTTGTTGGGCCAAATAGCCTGTTTCCACACTGTAGGGAATCTAATGGAGCAAGTAGAAATTTGGGAAGTGGTGCCTTGCTAGTGAGCCTAGAATTGATAGGCAGACAATCCAATTTTATTCCTACAAAATGACCTCCCAACTCGAAATATCAATGCACTGACCAAAAAAGGCAAGCATATCCAATATTTTAGAATTCTTACAGTAAATATAGAAGCCATTCAGCCCATCAATCTACACCGAACCTCCAAAGGATATCCCAATCAGCCAGCCCCACCCCACCCCCATCCCTGTAACCCTTCATTTCCCATGGCTAATCTACTTCGCCTGCATATCCCTGGACATACATGGCAATCTAACATGGCATACATGCACCTAACCTGCATATCTTTGACATGGGAGGAAATTGGAGCACCCAGCAGAAACCCATTCAGATACGGTGAAAATGTGCAAACTCCACACAGTCACCCAAGACTGGAATTGAACCCAGATCCCTGGCACTGTGTGGCAATAGTGCTAACCAGTACGCCACTGTGCTGCCCCTG
Source organism: Chiloscyllium punctatum (assembly GCF_047496795.1). Lineage (NCBI taxonomy): Eukaryota > Metazoa > Chordata > Chondrichthyes > Orectolobiformes > Hemiscylliidae > Chiloscyllium > Chiloscyllium punctatum. Next base: position 46,059,269 of record NC_092776.1, on the reverse strand, counting down.
CCTCTGGTAACATTGCAGTGAGGGCAGTGGAAGGTGGTTAGATAGGGGGCTGACTGCCAGTAGCTTTTACCTGCTTCCCCACCTTCACACCTGCCAGCAGGAGAGTATACATTTCAGTGTGGTAGTCCACCACTCTACGCCTCCTCCCCTGGCACAGGGGAATGTAGTCAAAACATAAAATCTTCCCTAAGCTTGAAAAATCTACTGAATTCCCTAGCAAAGTTCTACGCAGGCCTAATCCTAATCTACTAGCTAGTGTGATCTTGAATTTTCTGGGTCAAGTAATTCAAAATCTGCCACAGTAAGCTAGCTTCAATCATTAACTAACTCACCTTTGAGCCAATGGGATTAAGTCTATCTCCCGTATTAGATTAGATTACTTACAGTGTGGAAACAGGCCCTTCGGCCCAACAAGTCCACACCGCCCCGCCGAAGCGCAACCCACCCATACCCCTACATCTACCCCTTACCTAACACTACGGGCAATTTAGCATGGCCAATTCACCTAACCTGCACATCTTTGGACTGTGGGAGGAAACCGGAGCACCCGGAGGAAACCCACGCAGACACGGGGAGAATGTGCAAACTCCACACAGTCATTCGCCTGAGGCAGGAATTGAACCCAGGTCTCTGGCGCTGTGAGGCAGCAGTGCTAACCACTGTGCCACCGTGCCTGCCCTGTTGTATCAAATCATCAGGAAACTGGCTCGTGCAGGTTCACTAGGTGGACCGGAAATGCCAAGAAATCCTCAAATGTGACAATCTGAATAGCACAATTCAGATTTAAATGTGACCATCTTCCTATCCACAATACTTGCCACACTACTGAATGACCTGTTCATCAATGCAGATATACTGATTTAGCAGCAATTCTTTAAACAGCATGGGGTTTTCATAATCTTTAGTAGCTTTGATAGGATGGTACGAGTTTCAGCATGCAGTAAATTAAGAGACGGTAGGCACTGTAAAACATTGATAATTGTGAACTTTAGTGTTTAGCTCCCACGGTGGTTACATTAAATTATATAGATTGCAGCAGTCAGAAGTAATTTAACAATTCAACAGAAAGATCTGTAAATCACATAGAATTTTCCACTTAGGTGAACTGATTTATGATCCAGCGCTGATTAGTTAATTTCATGTGTAATTACATTGATTATTATCTTCATCACATTAACAAAGCTATATCATTACATCAATAATCATTTTTTTTCCCAGAGCCATCAACAGCAGAGAAATACTGAGAATAATGATTATGAAATGCTTGCCTTATCCTCTATCACTTCCCTCAGCAACTAAAACCTTATACCAGTTTAAGGCTAATTTTCCCCACTGCTCTCTTTAATTCAAACCTCCATCAAATCTATCCCACCTAGGTTAGATCTATTTTTACCTTCATGCAGACTCAAATCAAAGTCTACTGCATTTCCAAGAAATTGTCTTTTTAGAATCTCATTCTTGGTTTCAAATAATTCTGTAACTTTACTTTTTTCTCCTCAAACTGTATGTCACAATTTTCAGCCTCTGATACTGGCCTGTATCTCATTCCCCATTCCTTCAACTCTACCATTGGCAGCTAGTTGGTTACTTACTAGTTGGTTTTTATGTTAACTTGCTTTCCTGCCTTCTTTCAGCACTCTTATTACCTCCCTCCCTGCTTGCGTCAGACTTTAAAAGTCTGGTTGCATTGTCAATGTTTGCTGAGAGAAGTGCTCAAAATTCAACCTTCTCACTATTCCTATCTCATGCTTCCTGAGGCAAGTAGCTGAAGCACTAGACAGCTGCTGTGCCACTGCCTGGTGCATTTCCAGTACTAATAACTCAGACTATATTTTCAGCATACTTGACTAAAGAACTCCTATATGGACACAACTTTCCACCTCCAGAATAGACAAATAGCAATGAATCCAAATGCTCAAAGTGAAGGAATGGGTCCTGCCAGTGCTTTGCCATTGGGCTCATGTAGGAATACATTTGTCACTTGAACCTGTAGTCCTGAAGAAATAAACATGTAGGATAAAATATGAACCTCCATGATGCTACTAACCATATATAAAACCAATGTTACTGTAATAGAGAAAGTAATAAATTACTTCATAGAATTTCATAGGCATGGGTCCTGTGGCATTGTTCCTATCTGAGTCCAGTGGCCAAACAGAAGCAATGAGTAAATGCCCAAATAAGGAGAGGAGACAGAGAATTATGTAGTAGAATGAGGTAAGGTGACAGAATATAGACCAAGGGGAGGTAAAATGAAGGGTAAAGCAGGAAGTGAGTAAGGAGGAATGAAACTATGAATGGCAGTGGAGGGGGGGGAAGGATGGGTGAGGATATTTGCAAGAAAGCAGTTTTTATTTCTGATTAGTAACACAATGAATTTTTATATTGCAACAACAATTGTAGAACTCTGCAGGTAAAAATGATATAGGTTCATGTCTCAGTCTGGTCTGACCCCCTGCTTGGTGAGTTTTTGGGAAAGGGTTAGGTATGAGGCTGAGGAGTGAAGGAAATATCAAAAGACATGTTGACACAGGCCATTGTGATACAATTCCTAGCACATGACCAACAACATAATATGGGAAAGAAGCTAAGAGAGCAATATAAGGTAAGTGCGTACCTTTTAATTTAGGGAAATAAGCCCTCAAAAATATTCAAGAGGACAGCATCATTGAGAAAATTTGTATAATGGCCAGCCACAATGACAAACAGCATTGAGCCCATGAAAAGGCGGACGTGGTTGATGTTTAACTGTGTCAAGGGCTTACCCAACCTTTCCCACAATGTGGGGGAACTGCTAGTGATAATCTTTGTCCTTGTTGGCATTCTGGGCACTGCCCCACCAATGCAGTTATGTATGCCTCTAATCCTGGCCATTAGACATAACTTCTCGCCAATATCTTCCTTTTGGACACCTCTTGATAACCCTGGTAGAATTCAGTTAGTATCTGGTGGTGATCTTTGGTTGGGACAATCTCTCTTGCTCCCCAAAATAAAATGCCATCTTTGATAGTGATCTAGTCTCACCAAGTCCAGAAAGGTTTAAATATTTGGTGCCTCAGGAAATGTTAGGCTCCTAATAACTGAAAAATCTACTGGTCCACAAGCTGTCATGAGAATTACTCATTGCTTTTCATCTGCCCCAATGTCAGTTGCCTGGAAAAAATAATTCATTCTTTCCACATACTGGACCTAGTCTTCGATGGCAGGATCGAATGAGTCAAGCTTCCCAGATAATGGGATAATGTCTGTATTGCTTAACCCAGCTCAAAGATGATTGTAATGAGTGAATTTCTTCAGGAGTGTATTTTCTTTGGTCTGAAATAACTTTACAGAGTCTGATATCTGGTCACCAAGTTGTCCTTTATTTTAATGTGCACAGTACTTGATACTGATCTGGCTTCTGCAAAGCCAGCTGTCAGAGTGAACAGAACTTCTGACAATCCTCTTTATCCTTTTTTTCTGTTTTTGCAGGTGTGAGACACGGTGAAAGACACAAGGTATACAAATCTTTATTCAGCTTCCACCACCAGGAAGAAAGGAAGCATCCAAGTGGCCATTGACAAGTAGTGCCCTTCTTAGAGGGCAATGCTGCATGATCAAACAGTGAGGGGGAGACAATCCTGTTTATTTTCTTGACATACTTTTTTTTATGTTTTCTTTCTCCCCACACTATCGCCTAACTGCGGTAGTGCTTATTTTTTCCCCAGCACCCATGTTGTGTGTGTGCAGGTGTGAGACAGAGAGAAAGACACAAGGTGCATTAATCTTTATTCAAATTTCCAGCACCAGGAAGAAAGGAAACACCTGAGTGGCCTGTGACAAGCAATGCCCTTCACATCAAAGGGCAATGCTGTGTGATCAAACAGTGAAGGGGGGCCGGGATACAATCCTGTTTATATTTGTCAGATGTCTGATTGGACCAGACATCTCTTGATAACCCTGGGAGAATTCAGCTAGTATCTGGTGGTGACCTTTGGTTGGGACAATCACTCTTGCTCCCCAATCAGAGAACCCATATTCTATGTGGTCCACCTGGTGTTACAATCACCAAGGAACCTGAGTGAACATCCAGAGCAGGGATTGGGAGGTAGAAAATTGGTGAGTGACTTTGAAAGACGGAAAAGGCAGAGTTTAAAATGTATACAGCACAGGAACCTGGCACAATTAAAGATATATATGTTAGTGCAAGAGGTACAAAAAATAAAGCCAATGAGTTGTGGGCACAGATAGAGAAATGGCAGCATAATGTTATGACTATAATGGTAACTTATCTTAAAGAGAGGCAAGGATGGCAACTCAACACTCTATGAATTGGCATTTTCAAACTTGATAATGAAGGGGATAAAAAGTTACGGGACACAGCATTATTGCTTAAAGAGTCAACTGCAGCTGTAAGACGGAATATACTTAAAAAATCAACAAATGAGGCCTCGTGGGTGGAACTCAGAAATAGGAAAGGAGTAGCCATGTTGCTAGACTTGTATTACAAATCCTCAAATAGAGATAGTGAGCTAGAGGAGCCAATTATATGTAATCAATAGGGCAATAATAGTTGGGCACTCCAATTACTCAAATATCAACTGAGATACAAACAATGTGAAAGGCAAAGATTGCACAAGATTCTGTATGCAACAGGACGTTAGGACAGTATAGCACAGGAAAGGACCCTTTGACACAACTTTAGTAGCTAGCATGCAACAAGCCGAAAAGAAAGCACACGATTGTAGATTTATTCTTTGAAAGTGAAGCTACACAGGTGAATGAAGTAGCAGTGGGTGACCATTTTGGAGATAGTGATCATAAACAATTTGATTAGCATCAAATTTACCTAAATGAAAAATGATTTGGAAAAAACAAATTGGTTACAGCTACTTGAAGGAAAATCAGTGGCATATCAGTAGGAGGCATTGATTCTATGGGGGCAGATTAGAGGTGTCCCCTACAAAGCAAAAGGGCAGTACTTGTTCAGAGACACATACTATAAAAGTACAACTATAATTAAATATTTAAATCCAAGAAGAAATTGGCTGATAAAAATGAAAGAAAATCCAAAGATACTTAATCTACATGAAAAGCAAGGGTATGACTAAGGAAAGAATTGGTTCTATCAGAGATGCATTTGTAACCTGCATGGATGCAGAAAATATGAATGTGGTTCTTCATGAGTATTTTGTCTCTGTCTTCACAAATAAAAGGGATGATGCATAAATTCTAATTAAAGAGGAGAAGTGTCAGTCCGTCACCATGCCTCAGGAAAAGGGTAAGGTTGTGAAGGTTGGACCTTCATGGTAACTTCAGTTGGTGTGGGAATTAAGCCCATACAGTTGGCATCACTCTGATAATCATTATTTAATCCTCACTGGATACATGGGAGCTGTCAGAGGTTTACAGGTTAATGGTACATTGTACCATTATACACAAAGACTGCAAGAGATAAAGCCAATAATAATATGCTGGTCAGTCTTACCTCAATGGTGGCCAAATAACTAAAATTAATACTGAGAGGTAGGATTAATTGTCTTTTTAAAAGGCACAGATGAATCAGGGTCAGTCAGCAGGGCTTTGCTAACTTAAATGAACTTGATAAGTAAGTAAGAAGAATTGACAATGATGGATGTCTGCAAGGATTTCATAAGGCATTTAACAAGGCCCTGCATGGGAGGGTGATCAGAAAAATTAAAGACCGTGGGCTACAGGGGAGTCTAACCAAGTTAGATATAAAGTTGGTTCAGCAACAGTAAACAGAGGTTAATGTCGGCAGATATTTTTGCAAAAGAAGAGCAGTTTCTAGCTGTATTCTCAGTGTTGCGTCCCTTGCTACTTGTGGTACATATTAATGATTTATATTTAAATTCTGGAGACATGATTTGCAGACAACTATGAATTGGTTGGGTAGTTCAATGAATGGCTGTTGACTGTCAGATGACATCAGTAGGAGAAAGTGAGGACTGCAGATGCTGGAGATCAGAGCTGAAAATGTGTTGCTGGAAAAGTGCAGCAGATCAGGCAGCATCCAAGGAGCAGGAGAATTGATGTTTCAGGCATGAGCCCTTCTTCAGGAAGACATCAGTAGTTTGGTTGACTGGCAGAAAAATGGCAAACTGAACTCCAGGTTATGTATGTGGAGATGGCAAATGAAGCAAAGAAATACACAATAAATAGGACAGTACTTAGAGAGATAGAGGCAATAAGAGATCTTTCAACCTGTGTCTATGGGTCCCCAACTCTGGTAGGTAGTACATAAGATGGTAAAGCAGGCAATGAGAATGCTTTCCTTCATTGAGCAAGGTATTGAGTACAATAACAGTGATGTAATGCTGAAAGTACATAAGACTCTGGTTAGGGCACAGCTGGAATTTTATAAAAGTTCGAGTCTCCACTTGACAGGAAGGAGGTAATTGCTCTAGAGAGAGTATAGGAGAGATTTACAAGAATATTGCTAGAACTTGAAAATTGCATGAAGAAATATTGAATGGGTAATACCTGTATTACTTTTCTTAGAATTGAGTAGGCTAAGCGTCTGACTTAAATAAGATGTACAAATTAATGAGCGGAAAGGCAAGACCTAAATCCTTATGGTACAGCGGTCAATTATGACAGGGCACGCATTTAGGATGATTAGTAGAAGGATTAGAGGGGTTATTAGAAAGAAATTATTTTCACCCAGTAAGTGGTTAAGTCAGGATTTTGTTGCCAGTTTGTGCTTGAGGCAGAAACCCTCAATTCATTTATAAAGATTTGCGTAAAGAGCTTATACCCACCATGTGAAAGACAGAGGTAATTTACAAGATTCCACACAAAGACTGCACAAAACACTATATAGGATAAACAGGCAGACAACTAGCCATCCGCATCCATGAACCAACTAGCCACTAAATGCCATGACCAGCTGTCCCTAGCAGCCACACACACAGATAACAAGGACCACACATTCGACTGGGACAGCATAAAAATCATAGGACAAGCTAAACAGAGGACAGCCAGAGAATTTCTAGAACATTGGCACTCATCCATGCACTCCATCAACAAGCGCATAGACCTAGACCCAATATACCGGCCTCAACTGGAACAACCTGAACCGGCAACCCAAAGCAGCAGGAATGGAACCAAATAAATTCCAGAAGACACTAACGAGCAATGCTTCACGGAGGCTCCAAAGCACTGAAGATTTCACCTAGATAGGGAACAAAATATCTGCAAATCAACTTCCCAGCTTGGCAAACATACCCACAACTATGTCATTGACAAAGAACCTGGATCTGCATCTGGATCACTGTAACGTACAAAGCTACAGACCAGGTACTGAAAAATGGGTTTAGAGTGGAAGCAGACTCAATGTGCTGAATTGCCTCTTTTGTGCCCTAATGTTTCTACAGTTGTTGTCATTAGCTGAGCTGTGAATGAATGTGTAAGCCTGTAGTTTCTTTTTGTGTTTATGGTTTATGATGTACACCTAAACTACAGATAGCAGTAATGTATTGACTCACATATTGACTCTGGTAGCTCCAGCAAAACAAGATTTGGAACTTCAGCAAAGTGATGATTCACTCTTTTGTATCCATGGAATAAAATTACAGCCAACAATACAGCCTGGGAGAGAATTCCAAAAGCAGCAAATGTGATTTGTGAACTACTGGGATTCTGCACTGACTTCTTGGACTAGCACAGAATATTGAGATGCAGCTGCAACAGTTTGGCTGGTGTAAACATTCAGCTCTAGGTGTATTGCCAGTTACTGCCACCCTTCTGCTCTTGACTGAGAATTGGTACACATCTCTGTGATGTCAAAAACTGGTTTTAAATATCATTAAAAGTACTGGCCTACACACTTTTGGACTGTGTTTCATTCAGAAACAAGAGACATTTTTTTTCTCTTAATTTCATCAAGCAAGATTATAGGGAAGCTCAGTTTTTAGAAAACTGAAGTTGTTGATGATGAGAATTGGTATTGTTTTTACCCTTCTTTTGGCTGTCCCAGTCATCGTTGTCATTTCTTTCCTTGGCAGAGTTCAGTTCTACTTCTTATTTCAACATGATAAATATTTGCAATTAAAAGGAGATTCTCATTGTTATGGAATAAGAAAAATGCACTTATATAGTGGCTTTTGCAATATCCCAAAACATTGTTTCAGCGAATGCAATCCTTTTGAAACACCATCACAGATGGATGACCTATTACAGCAAATTTGCATATAATAAGTTACAAAACAGCAAAATGACCAGATGTTGATCTTTTGAGATGTTGATCAATATTGTCCAAGTGGAAGCCTTTCACTTTGTATGGCAATAATTTTCACCATGAAGCTCAAATCCATTTTAAGCATTACTTGGTGTGGTTGTTTGAATGGTCAATCCACCACATTTGCTGCAGAAATAGGTAGTGGGCTAAGAAGGTGAACTGCTCCATGTCCATTGTTCTCTTTAGGTCTTCTTCCAAGCCAGGTGAGCTAACTGCTCCTGCATGCCTCTTCCAACACCTTTCCAAACAGTCTTCATAGCTCATGGCCATTAGCAACTGTCTTCCAGTTGTCAATGTTAGTATCCACAATCATGAGACAAGAATTATCAAATTGACTAGGATATTGAATTTACATTCCTGCATTCCTTTGAATTGTGTCACATGATCTTTTAAGTTTAACTGATAAAGGAACCTCATCCACTGGTCCCATTTGCAGATTGTAAAATGATTTCCCACTTTTAAAATCAACATTCAGCTATTCTATTTTGGAGTTAAACACAGTTTTTAGATTAGATTACTTAGATTACTTACAGTGTGGAAACAGTTGATTAATTCTTTTACCGCCCCCCCCCCCCCCAAAAAAAATGAACTAGATGCATGAAATGTCAAAGTTAACTATGCTACAGTTCTGATGTGATGCACACAACCATTTCTCCTACATCAGATGGGAGCATTTCACCTTTGAGATAACACTGGAGAAGTCTTGTGTTACAGTTGGTAGCATTTCTGTCTGAGCCAGAAGGTTTAGGTTCACATCCCATTCCAGGTCTTGATAGCCAAGAAGATATGTTATAACAGAGGCAAAGTATCTAATTGTAAGTCCATCCAATTCCAATGGCAGGTGGTGAGATTGGGTGAGATTCATTGTCAAACATGTGATAGAAAGAAATTGAAGCATTTACCATCACTATCCAGGCTACAATATACATATAAGATTGTATGTTTCCACAGCAACAGGGACTCCTTGGGGAGCTAGTTGGCACAGTTGGTCAAGTGGCTGGTATGGAGCAAATGGTTTCCAACAAGACAGGGTTGGATCCTGATCTGGCTCAGGAGGATTTCATGCCTGCCTTCTTGCCTGTCCATGCTGCCAGCCATGGTGCTGAGTCAGACTTGCTTTTGGATATTGAACTGAAGAATAAGTGTGTGGTGGACACTGGAACACTGAATAAATTTAAGGAGGTGTTAGGCATATTTCTAATTAGTAACAGATTAAAAGGTTATGGGGAGTGGGCAAGGAAGTGTGTTGAGGCCAAGATGTGAATAGCTGTAACCATATTATATGATGGTGTAGGCTTTACGGGTTGAATTGCTACTCTTGCTCTCAGTTTTTAGAACAATGGGCACTGCAATGTTAAATTTATCTTCTGTCACTTGATCATCTGTGGCTGAATGAAATTTCTTGTCGGAGAAAGTGCCACTGATGAGGTCAATGAAATGCGTGTCAACTCTTAATTAGCATTTTATCTATTATTTTACACAGAAGATGTACTTCATCCTTCCAAAGTTCTTCTGCTGGAGATGATTGTTCATTCCAGATCTCCAAGTTTTGATTTGCCAATTAAAGCTGACATTTTTTCATCACTATTTACTTTTTGACTGCAGTATAAACAAACTTGAAACTTATAGTCAGATTTGATAAACAAAAAGCACAGCTCTCAGAAACGCCTAATGGTAATTGAAGTTAATTCTGAACAAAATCCAATGTGTTCAAAATCATCATTGCAAATATCTAATGTAAATAATTACATTTAATGCATAAAATAGCTGACTTAAAGTTAAAATTGAAGTAGATGTGCATAAAGCAATAACGTGGAGAAGTCTCTTTTTAAAAAATATTTTTGAGTTGTAAGGAATACATCTCAGCTAAAATTGTATTTTTAGTACTGTAGGCAAGGAATTGCTTCTGTTTTTGCATGTGCTCTCAATAAGTATGAAGCGGAATTTCCAATGCCAAAAACTAAAAGACAAAACATTTTATTATTTGGGAATCACTTCAAAGATTATGAATGGCTTTCTTCCTTCATTAAAGTTTTCCCTGAATATTCAACAATATGGATTGATTTGTAATTCATACCTATATTTTTTTTTCTCATGGCATTACAAGGTCTTTACTGTAATTACACCTTTTATAAAAGAGCCATAATTTGCAAGAAATGAGTATTACCCATTGGTGGATCTAGTTCATGATTGCAGCTGGCATTATGCCACAGTATCCTGACTGATCAACTGCTAAATATTGGTGAAAATTGTCTTTCAGTTCAAAAACAAATCATAAACAAATACCTGGGTTTTTAAACTATAAAGTTCAAATAAAACTTGTCAATTTTTAATATTTGCTAATCAGAAATGTTCAGAGGTGTCATTGCACACCTCAGCAGCAGGTGGGACTTGAACCATGGCCTCCTGGCTAAAACACAGGGACACTACCTCTGCACCACAACAGCCCCCTTATTTTAATAGCAATGCTTATTAATTTCAGTCCCATTGAATACAAACCCAACTCTGATCTTAATTGGTGGGTGGGTGTAGGGAGCAGGTGGGAGGGTGTGGATGGAAGTTTGGGGGTGTGTGGGGGTTGTCGATGGGGGTCAGTGTATAGGGGTTGGTTGGATGTGAGGGTGGTGTTGGGGTGTGTGGGGGAGGTGAAGTGGGTGGGGGGGAAGTGTGGGGGTGTGGACGGGTGTGGGTGGGGTGGGGTGGCTGTTGGGGGTTGTGGTGTTGGGGGTGGGGGGTGGGGGATGGGGTGTTTTGGGGGGTGTTGAGGTGCTGAGGGCAGTGGGATCCATGGCGTGTTGAGGGTGGAGGGTGTGGGGGGGGGGGGGGGGGGGGGTTGGGTAGGAACGGGTCATGGGCGGTTGGGGGTGTGTTGGGGGTAGGGTGGTGGGACCCTAGGGGGTGTGGGGGTGTTGTTGTTGGGGGTAGGGTGGTGGGACCCTGAAAGTTTGTGAGGGGGGGGGGGGGGGGGGGGCGGGGGAGAGTGTGGCGTTTTTGATAAGGGATCGCATTACTCCTGTACTTAGGGAGGATATTCCTGGGAATACATCCACCGAAGTGATTTGGGTGGAATTGAGAAATAAGAAAGGGACAATCATCTTATTGGGATTGTACTATACACCCCCTAAAAGTCAGCAGGAAATTGAGAAACAAATTTGAAAGGAGATATCAATTAACTGTCAGAATAATAGAGTGGTTACGGTAGGGGATTTTAACTTTCCAAACCTGGGGCTGCCATAGTGTTAAGGGTTTAGATGGAGAGGAATTTGTTAAGTGTGTACAAGAAAATCTTCTGATTCAGTATGTGAATGCACCTATTAGAGAAGGTGCAAAACTTAACCACCCTTGGGAAATAAGGTAGGACAGGTGTATGAGGTATCAGTGGGGGAGCACTTTGGTGCCAGCGATCATAATTCTCTAGCTTTAAAATAGTGATGGAAAAGGATTGACCAGATCTAAAAGTTGAAGTTCCAAATTGGCAGGAGGCCAAGTTTGACGGTATTAGGCAAGAACTTTTGAAAGCTGATTGGGACCAGATGTTCGCAAGTAAAGGAATGGCTAGAAAATGGGAAGCCTTTAAAAATGAGATAACAGAGTCCAGAGGCAGTATAATCCTGTTAAGGTGAAAGGAAAGGCTAGTAGGTGTAGGGAATGCTGGATAACTAGAGAAATTGAGAGTTTGGTTAAGAAAAAGAAACAAGCATATGTCAGGTATAGACAGTAGAGGTCGAGTGAATCCTTAGAAGAGTATAGAAGCAGTAGGAGTATACTTAAGAGGGAAATCAGGAGGGCAAAAAGGAGAGATGAGATAACTTTGGTAAATAGGGTTAAGAAGAATCCAAAGGGATTTTATAAATATATTAAGGACAAAAGGGTAACTGGGGAGAGAATAGGGCCCTGGAAAGATTAGCAAGGCAGCCTATGTATGCGGCTACAGGAGATGGGGGAGATACTAAACAAGTATTTTGCATCAATGTTTACTGTGGAGAAGGATATGGAAGATAGGTGGGAAAATAGATGGTGACATCTTGAAAATGTCCATATTACAGAGGAAGAGCTGCTGGATGTCTTGAAATGCATAAAAGTGGATAAATCCCCAGGACCTGATCAGGTGTAAAAACAAGGACTGCAGATGCTGGAAACCAGAGTCTAGATTAGAGTGGTGCTGGAAAAGCATAGCAGGTCAGGCAGCATCCGAGGAGCAGCAAAATCTACATTTCGGGCAAAAGCCCTTCATCAGGAATAGAGGCAGGGTGCCTGCAGTGGAAAGATAAAGATGATCAGGTGTACCTGAGAATTCTGTGGGATTGCTGGGCCCCTTGCTGAGATATTTGTATCATCGATAGTCACAGGTGAGGTGCCAGAAAACTGGAGGTTGGCTAGCGTGGTGCCACTATTTAAGAAAGGTGGTATGGATAAGCCAGGGAACTATAGACCGGTGAACCTGACATTGGTGGTGGGCAAGTTGTTGGACTAAATCCTGTCCCTCAGGATTCCCATATATTTGGAAAGGCAAGGACTGATTAGGGATAGTCAGCATGGCTTTGTGCATGGGAAATCATGTCTCATGAACTTGACTGAGTTTTTTGAAGAAGTAACAAAGAGAATTGATGAGGGCGGAGCTGTGGACGTGACTTATATGGCCTTTAATAAGGCATTCAACAAGGTTCCTTATGGTAGACTGATTAGCAATGTTAGTTCTCATGGAATACAGGGAGAACTAGCTATTTGGATACAGAACTGGCTCAAAGGTAGAAGACAGAGGGTGGTGGTAAAGAGTTGCCTTTCAAACTGGAGGCCTGTGACCATTGGTGTGCTGAAGGATCGTTCCTGAGTCCACTGCTTTTCATCATTTATATAAATGATTTGGATGTGAACATAGTAGGAATAGTTAGTAAGTTTGCAGATGACACTAAAATTAGAGGTGTTACCTCAGAGTACAATTGGATCTTGATCAGATGGGCCAATGGACTAAGGAGTGACAGATGGAGTTTAATTTTGATAACTATGAGGTACTGCATTTTGGAAAGGCAAATCAGAGCAGGACTTATACACTTAATGGGTAAAAACAATGAGTGCAGATGCTGGAAACCAGATTCTGGATTAGAGTGGTGCTGGAAAAGCACAGCAGTTCAGGCAGCATCCGAGGAGCAGGAAAATCGATGTTTCGGGCAAAAGCCCTTCATCAGGAATACAGCTGTGTTGCTGAACAAAGAGACCTTGGAGTGCAGGTTCATAGTTCCTTGAAATTGGCATTACAGATAGATAGGATAGAAAAGAAGGCAATGATATGCTTTCCTTTATTGGTCAAAGTATTGCGTATAGGAGTTGGGAGGTCATGTTGCTGCTGCACAGGACATTAATTAGGACACTTTTGGAAGACTGCGTGCAATTCAGATCTCCTTCCTATTGGAAGGATGTTGTGAAACTTAAAATGGTTCAGAAAAGATTTACAAAGATGTTGCTAGGATTGGAGGTTTTGAGCTACAGAGAGAGGTTGAATAGGCTGGGGCTGTTTCCCCTGGAGCATCAGAGATTAAGGGGTGACCTTATACAGGTTTTTAAAATCATGAGGTGCATGGTTAGGATAAATAAACAAGGTCTTTTCTCTGGGTTGGGGGAGTCCAGAACTTGAGGGCATAGGTTTAGGGTGAGAAGTGAAAGATTTAAAAGGAACTTAAGGGGCAATGTCTTTTCATAGAGGGTGCTGGGTGTATGGAATGAGTTGCCAGAGGAAGTGGTGGAGGCTAGTACAACTACTGCATTTAAAAGGCATCTGGATGGGTATATGAACAGCAAGGGTTTAGAGCGATATGGGCCAGGTGCTGCCAAATGGGACTAGATTAGGTCAAGCTATTTGGTAGGCATGGAAGAGTTGGACTGAAGGATCTGTTTCCGTGCTGTACATCTCGATGACTCTAAAAGAGTATGCCCCATATAATGATTTGAGCATTTTCGGCAAAATCCGTCTCCACAAAAACCGGATTTGGGTTCCAGACAGTATCCCCAATGTACTAGATTGTAAAGTTCTGAGGTAGGGTCACCGGACCTGAAACGTAAGCTCTTGATTGCTCTCTACAAATGATGCCGGACCTGATGAGATTTTTTTCCTAGCAATTTCTGTCTTTGTTCTTTCGGCTTTTAATTTGTAAAATATTACTGTTCAGAAGTAGATAGACAAATGTTATCCAGAAGGAATGTGACTTTGTCATTTCCTTACAGCACAAATTAAACAAATGCTTTTGAACCTCTGACAAACTTGAAAATCATGCGAATTCTTATTTTTCTGGGTATTAACCACTGTTTCTCTCACGATTATTGAGCTTGATTCCTTCCCAACCTGTTTGGCCTGGTCCTCCTCCTGTTGCTTTTGGACGTGCTCGCGTGGAGGCGCGCATTCCCGCAGCGCGAGCGCGGGGCACGTTCCTTGTCCGTTAACTGGATCGCGAGCGCAGTTCAACAGTTAAACAAACATCCCTGAGGGGAGGGGAAAAAAAAGTGCATGCAATCTCGCGCTAATGCCAAGGTGTGAATTCTGTCTGGGAGCGTGATCCTTCTGCAAATTATAAATATATGCACACACATAGGCAGAGTTTGTGTACAACTGGTCGCAGAATTAATGTGCAGCTCCTTGCAAATCCCTCAGTGTTTTGCAGCTTGTTCCTGACACATTGCAGCCGCTCACCTGGGGCTGAGAGGCTGACAGAGGCCATTGCCCCCCTCCCTGGAGGGGGCGGAGGCTGTGCTGTCGCCTTCAGAGTCAGAACTGCTATAGTTTTTTCTTTTTCTTCCCTGAAGCCCGCATCTTCGCTCCGTGGCGCTCGGCAAACATGAGTGAAGAGCGGTCGAGTTCCTTGGGTTGTGCCGGGGGCAGAGGTCGAGAGCGGGAGAAACTTCCAATCATCGTGGCAGCATCGCCAAGCTCCGAGGCGCCCGCAGCAGCATTCGCGGTACGTTTTCTGAAAGAGAGCGAGACAGCAGGATTTGTTCTGTTATGATATTACATTCACCCAGCCAGTAGTTTGGATCAGAAGTGTAGTGATTTGTCACAAGACTAAAGAGTATCCTCTCGAGAAGCTTAAAATATGGCTGCTTGAAAACTCAATGCAACCACCCTAATTAGCAGATGTTTTTTTCCTGGAATTTACGCTTCCTTGCATAAAATTTCTTAATTAAACATGACCAGTGTATTGAATGACGGCCAGGAAATGCAATGCAGTTGAAATTTGCGGATTGGTACCCAAGTACCCGCCCCCAAACGGCCACTGGCTCCATCAGTAATACCTTGTGCCACTTCCTTGACACTTAAACAGTCTTTCAAGCTGTCACAGTCGGAAAAAAAATGCATAATCGATATAGAGATAGCATGTTAAAAGTCATGGGTTTTCTGGATTTTAATTTCAACCTCTCTTTAGGTGGTGTCACTCAAAAGTACCCCAAATGGCTTTCAATTATAGTTTGGCTTTTCGACTGCCTGCAAGTATGCCTGAGAGAGTTTAATTTGCAACTTTTTAACCAGTCTTTTGCTGAACCTTTTGACATTTACAAAATCGAAGATTTCAACGGGTGATTGGTGCTGTAGCATATGGGCATAACATACTTATATATACATAACATACGTGTTTTGTAGATGTTTTCATTATAAAGGAATTTAAAATTGGTTACTTGAACAACAGCTTGTGTGTCTGTTTTCTGGAAATGCAGGGAGTTTTTTTTATGAATAACTATATAGAAATATTTGTCTATGCATCAATGGAAAAAGTTATCAATTGAGATCCTGTTGGAACAAGTAAAATGCTGCCTTGCATTAATATCATATATATTCAGCTGAAGTTTATGGAGTTATCAATTAATACAATTTTTGGTGATAACTTTAATATTTACAAATTGCAAGATAAGACACAGGATTCTCTTTTATGCTACAATTTAATAAAACAACTTGTATTTGTGTAATGGCTATGATATAGTAACATGTTAGAAGAAGCTTCATAGGAACAGACAGTATGGTCCATATGCTAGGTTTTAAGTATTGTCTTGTAGGAGGGCTGAGAAGTAGAGAGATACAAATTTACTAAAGGAATTCCAAAGCTTAGGAGCTTAGACAGCTGATGGCACAGCTGCCAATGCTGAACAAAGAAAATGGATAATTAATGCACAAGAACTAGAATTAGAGGAACACTTTTCAGCAAGTGTTGGAGGGCTGAGAAAGTTGCAGAAATAAATAAGGTGAGGCCATGAAGGCTCGGAACAAAAGGATGCAAACTTGAAAATCCATCTGCTCTTCGATCGGGAGTGAGTAAAATTCAACAAATACAAGGTGATGGGTGAGCAGGACTAAGTATGTGTGGATACAGACAGCAGAGATTTAGATAAACTTCAGTTGACAAAGTCTGGAAGTCAAGAGACCAAGCAAGAAATAATTGGAGCAATGGGATTGAGAACTTGGCATCTTTTTGATCTTTCTGTCTTCGTGTTATCTGGCAGTAACAAAAGGTGAAGTCACAATCGTCCCACTCATTCATTAGAGACAGACAATGAATGGTGTTTTAACCTGAGGGTCACCATGCCACTGACAAGGGGAGAGGTTTAGAATGAGAGACCTTCATAGTGACCTCACCAGTGTGGAAACTGAACCTGTGCTGTTGGTGTCATGTCTCTTTGCATCAGAAACCTGCCATCAGCCAACTGAATTAACATGGACTCGGCAACAATTAGGTTGAAACAGGCACAATTCTAATCCAATAGGTGAGAAATTGGAGGAGTGTGATTACCTCCTGAAACATGTTAATTACCTTCTGTGCAGTTCCAACATCAACTTGCATAACAAACAGACAGGGTATCATAGAGACCTAAATTTTCCTGGTTTCTGTCCCTGACTAGAAAAGGATAAATTCATAATAAGTCACATTCTCAATTGACAAGACAACTTGTAACTGATTTTCTCAAAGTCACTTACTCAAGAAAAGTTTATGATAAACAGAGGTTGTGAGCAGACAAAAGCATGGATGTGGTTAGATATATATCAGCCTAGCCACAGGTTATTTTTGACTGAAGTGTTCAAGAAATTGTGAACTAAGAGCCTCTGAACAGTTTGCCACTAATATTAAAAAGTAATTATGTGAATCTGTGTGGACTTATTCAACTTGATAATGCATAATTATTGTTTTTCTGTGGCATATTGCCAGCACATTCCACACCAGTATGGTCTTACAAAAACATATACTCAGGAGAGGAACAGAAAGTACAAAGACTCGTTTGACTTTTCACGTTGGTGTTACTACTGGTTGACAGTTACAGTTTAAAAATCAAATGAATACCCTCCTCAACTGATGTACTAATTGGTAATCATTCCATTGTTCAAAAGAAACACTCCTAGGTTACTGTTAGCACTACACTTGGAAAATCTTTGCTGTGGTGTCGATGCTATGCTTAGAAGTGATATTTCTTCCTATTCAGACTCAATGACTGGAACAAGTAGTGCTAAATCAGTGATGTACTGCACAGAAAAATTTCTAATGCCTAACTCTCTGGCCTCTGATCTATAGCAAATTAGGAGAAAGCAGTACGTGCTTTAGACTTGTGTTGAGTTTCAATAAATTGCACTCAATAGATGATTCAAAGCCTCTTTTTAAATAATTCTGTACAGCTAGGGCTCACTCGGAAGGAAAATGTAGATGTCCCAGTCAGACATTTAAGTGGAAATACTGAATCACAATTGAAACCTTCAGTTTTAATTTTTTGATCAACAAATAATTTTAAATGTCTTTTCTGTAATTATTGTGTTCTTGTTCTTACCCATAATAAACAACATATGATGGGGAGTTGGTGTATGATGCTAATGACACTGGACTAGTAGTCCAGATGCTCAGGCTAATATTGTGATGCTTAAGAGGACAGGCTCAAATCCAACCATAGCAATTGGTGAAATGTCCATTTGATTTATGAAGAACTGAAATATAAAGCTTGTCTCAGTAATGACAACCCTGAAACTCTCATCAATTGTTGTATATATAACTTCAGATCCACAACAATGTGGTTGACTCTTAACAGCTTTGTGGAATGTTTTGATTTAAAAACTCTTAATTTCATTGAATGTTTTAAAATGGAAAAAAGTAAAATCATTTTGTGAACCCTGCAGAAATTTACCCAGACCCAGGGAGAATGTGCACACTCCATACAGACAGTCATGCAAGGCTGGGATTGAATCTGGATCCCTGGCACTGTGAGGCAGCAGTATTGCTAACCACTGAGCCAATGTGCTGCCCATCAACGCGCCTTGTCCTTTAATCAAATAGCCATGTCTGAATGTTTAAGGGAGGTTGCCCTTAGTCCAGTCGTGGAAGACTTTGGTCATTCAGGCAGTGCCAGCACAATCACTTAAGGGTTGTCAGCGGTAAGTCTGACACTTGGTGTCATCAGGGTCCACAGATCTGTGGCCTTCCAATCTCAGGACGGGCCACAGTCAGTCTTGCAGGTCAAATGCAACCAATCTAGAGATTAACTTTATAGTCAATCTGGGAGCTGCACAAAATCAGTCATTGGGCTGGGCTTTTGTCAGTTAGGGCTGTCTTGTTCATAGATCAGTAGTGCTGTGTTGGGGAAAGTGGGGAAACTCGAGTGTGGGGATTGGAACCAGTAAGCTAGGATGTAGCAAGGATCATTGTTATGAAGACAGGCTAATTTTAGATAAAATGATGGGAGCTTACATAGAATGGGAGGGATCCTGTGGGATGGAGATGTTGGAAGTCCATTTGATCATCTGACTTCACTTAGGGGAGGAGTGTGTATGTGGTTCCTTCTCTGTCTGGGTATCCATAGCCACTGCCCTGCCTCCTTGTGAGGAAAGGTCACCTGGAGTGAGGTCAAAGTCTCTCATCCCCCTCTTGCCCTGCTCTTGTTGGGACACCTGTGGTTAGAATATGGGTCTGTGGTATTTGCAGCATCCATTGAATGTTTTGCTGAACCTGCCTTCTTTCTGGGAGTGCTAACCTATTCATGGAGAAAGTTAGATATGTACATGCCACAACCAGCATGGCATAAGTGGAATTATTGGGCTTCTGGAACTTTCAATCCAGTTTATCAAGTGCCTCTAACAAATATACCTGTTGCCACTGTGACCTCTGTCTGTGCATTTGCATGAAGTTATTAATGGCCAACATAATAGGATCATCTCTTGCCTGGGGCTGACCAGATTCCCAGTCTGCAGTAATCCACTGAGTGCCAAGGGCCTGGTGTACTTCTTCTTTGACCAGCTGCAGAGTCATGCTAATTATGTGCTCATCAGAATGTGCTCCTGAGTCTAATCTAGATCAAGTGCCCACTAGTGTAACATCATTGGAGCTGGTGAAGCGTGCAGGAAAAAGTCTTGTCTGTGCATCCTCTGAGAAATCTGTGGCTTCTTCCCTCAAGGTGGAGGTGAAACTGATGTCCTGAGGGCTGGTCTCTCACAGGAAGTGGTTGCCACTGATGCCTGTATAAGACAGAAGAGTGAATGAATTGCACAGTTGGAGTAGAGGCTTGAGCATGTTACAAACTTGTTCATACTAGTGGTAATGGAGCCACAGTACAGCTTGGTTGCTGCGCCTTGCTCATCCCCACACGAGCAGTCATGGTCCTCTTCAGCAAGCCCGAGGATTTTCTCTTTGCTTGGGATGTGGAGACATGTGTCAGCCACCCTCCACTCATCTTGGTCTTTTTGAGCCTTTACTGTGGGCTGTCTTCTTATAGTAAGACAAAGGGAGGGATTGAGTGAGATTAAAGTAGCTGGTACAGCTTTTATTGTTGATGCAGATGGAGGAAGTTGGTCAGGTGTCCTGAGTGAGGGAGTAGGAAGACCAAAGGACAGGAAGGGCTCGTTGTTGGAGTAATGAGGTGGGTGAGAGTGACTGGGTAAAGATGCTGCATGCAATAACAAGTGGTTGACCATTAGCCTTGTGAAAAGTCGGTAGACTGGCAGAATTGGAGAAAGTTATTTGGGTTGAACTGAGAAATAAGAAATGGGTGATCGCCTTATTGGGATTGTAATATGTACCCCCTAATAGTCAGCAGGAAAATAAGAAACAAATTTGCAAGGAAATCTCAGTTATCTGTTAGAATAATAGGGTGATTATGGTAGGGGATTTTATCTTAGACTGGGACTGCCATAGTGTTAAGGGTTTAGATGGCGAAGAATTTGTTAAGTGGGTACAAGAAAGTTTTCTGATTCGGTATGTGGATGTACCGACTGAAGAAAGTGCAAAACTTGACCGACTCTTGGGAAATAAGGCAGGGATAGACCAGATCTAAAAATTGAAGTTCTAAATTGGAAGGCCAATTTTAATGAATTTACATACAGATGTTTGTCGGTAAAGGGATACCTGGAAAATGGGAAGCCTTTCGAAATGAGATAATGAGAGTCCAGAGACAGTATATTCCTGTTAGTGAAAGGAAAGGCTAGTAGGTGTAGTGAATGCTGGATAACTAAAGAAATTTAAGTTTTTATTAAGAAAAAGAAGGAAGCATATGTCAGCTATAGACAAGATAGGTCGAGTGAATCCTTCGAAGAGTATAAAGTAAGTAGGAGAATACTTAAGAGGGAAATTAGGAGAGCAAAAAGGGGACATAAGATAACTTTGGCAAATAGAGTTAATGAGAATCCAAAGGTTTCCTAGAAATACATTAAGGACAAAAGGATAACTGGGAAGAGAATAGGGCCATTCAAAGATCAGCAAGATAGCCTTTGTGTGGAACCGCAGGAGATGGGGGGGATACTAAACGAGTATTTTGTATCAGTGTTTACTGTGGAAAAGGACAGGGAAGATATAGAATGCAGGGAAATAGATGGTAACATCTTGAAAAATGTCCATATTACAGAGTGCTGGATGTCTTGAAATGCATAAAAGTAGATAAATCCCCAGGACCTGATACCCTAGAACTCTGTGGGAGGTTAGAGAAGTGATTGCTGGGCCTCTTGCTGAGATATTTGTACCATCGATGGCCACAGATGAGGTGCCGGAGGACTGGAGGTTGGCTAACATGGTGCCATTATTTCAGAAAGGTGGAAAGGACAAGCCAGGGAACTGTAGACCAGTGAGCCTGACATCGGTGGTGGGCAGGTTGTTGGAGGGAATCCTGAGGGACGGGATGTACATGTATTTGAAAGGCAAGGACTGATTAGGGATAGTCAGCATGGCTTTGTGCGTGGGAAATCATGTCTCACAAACTTGATTGAGTTATTTGAAGAAGTAACAAAGAGGACTGAAGAGGGCAGGGCGGTGGACATAATCTACCTGGACTTCAGTAAGGCGTTCGACAAGGATCCCCCATGGGAGACTGGTTAGCAAAGTTAGATCTCATGGAATGCAGGCAGAACTAGCCATTTGGATACAGAACTGGCTCAAAGATAGAAGACAGAGGGTGGTGATGGAGGGTCGTTTTTCAGACTGGAGGCCTGTGACCAGTGGAGTGCCATAAGGATCAGTGCTGTGTCCACTACTTAGAGTCATAGAGATGTACAGCATGGAAACAGACCCTTCGGTCCAACCCATCCATGCCGACCAGATATCCCAACCCAATCTAGTCCCACCTGTCAGCACCCAGCCCATATCCCTCCAAACCCTTCCTATCATATACCCATACAAATGCCTCTTAAATGTTGCAATTGTACCAGCCTCCACCATTTCCTCTGGCTGCTCATTCCATACACATACCACCCTCTGCGTGAAAACGTCGCCCCTTAGATCTCTTTTATATCTTTCCCCTCTCACCCTAAACCTATGCCCTCTAGTTGTGAACTCCTCGACCCCAGGGAAAAGACTTTGCGTATTTATCCTATCCATGCCCCTCATAATTTTGTAAACCTCTATAAGGCCACCCCTCAGCCTCCGACGCTCCAGGGAAAACAGCCCCAGTCTGTTCAGCCTCTCCCTGTAGCTCAGATTCTCCAACCCTGGCAACATCCTTGTAAATCTTTTCTGAACCCTTTCAAGTTTCACAACATCTTTCCGATAGGAAGGAGACCAGAATTGCACACAATATTCCAACAGTGGCCTAACCAATGTCCTGTACAGCCACAACATGACCTCCCAACTCCTGTACTCAATACTCTGATCAATAAAGGAAAGCATACCATATACCATTCTTCACTATCCTAGCTACCTGCGACTCCACTTTCAAGGAGGTATGAACCTGCACTCCAAGGTCTCTTTGTTCAGCAACACTCCCTAGGACCTTACCATTAAGTGTATAAGTCTTGCTAAGATTTGCTTTCCCAAAATGCAGCACCTCGCATTTATCTGAATTAAATTCCATCTGCCACTTCTCAGCCCATTGGCCCATCTGGTCCAGATACTTTTCGTCACTTATATCAATGATTTGGATATGAACAGAGTAAGTATAGTTAGTAAGTTTGCAGATGACATCAAAATTGGAGGTGTAGTGGACAGTGAAGAAGGTTACCTCAGATTACAATGGGATCATGATTAGATGGGACAATGGGCTGAGAAGTGGCAGATGAAGTTTAATTTAGATAAATGCGAGATGCTGCATTTTGGAAAGCAAATCTTAGCAGGACTTATACACTTAATGGTAAGGTCCTGGCAAGTGTTGCTGAACAAAGAGACCTTGGAGTGAAGGTCCATACCTCAGTGAAAGGAGAATTGCAGGTAGATAGGATAGTGAAGAAGGCATTTGGAATGCTTTCCTTTATTCATCAGAGTATTAAGTACAGAAGTTGGGAGGTCATGTTGCATCTGTACAGGACATTGGTTATGCCACTTTTGGAATATTGCATGAAATTCTGGTCTCCTTCCTATCGGAAAGATATGAAACTTGAAAGGGTTCAGAAAAGATTTACAAGGATATTGCCAGGGTTGGAGGATTTGAGCTATGGGGTGAGGCTGAACAGGCTGGGACTGTTTTCCCTGGAGCGTTGGAGGCTAAGGGGTGAGCTTATAGAGGTTTATAAACTCATGAGGGGCATGGATAGGATACATAGACAAAGTCTTTTCTCTGGGGTGGGGGAGTCCAGAACTAGAGGGCATAGGTTTAGGGTAAGAGGGGAAAGATATAAAAGAGACCTAAGGGGCAACTTTTCATGCAGAGGGTGGTACGTGTATGGAATGAGCTGCCAGAGGAAGTGGTGGAGGCTGGTACAATTGCAACATTTAAAAGACATCTGGATGGGTATATGAATACAAAGGGTTTGGAGGAATATAGGCCAGATGCTGACAGGTGGGACTGGATTGGGTTGGTTATCTGGTCAGTATGGCTGAGTTGGACCAAAGGTCTGTTTCTGTGCTCTATATCTCTGAGTCTGAACGTGAGATATATAAAGACTTTATCATTGTACTTCCCGTATTTTTGATTGCAGACTAAAATGGAAAGAAAAAACAGGACTGTGGAAGGAACTATGCTTGATTTAAAAGGAATAAGTTATTGTCACACATTGTGTGGTCTTTACACAATGTTCGAGCAGTGGGGGAAAGCTGTTTGTAGACAGCTATCATTAAAGGGTTTATATAGAATTGGATAAAAACAGACATTGCTGGAGAAACTCAGCAGGTCTGGCAGCACCTGTGGAGAGAAAGCAGAGTTAACATTTTAAATAGTTGTGAAAGAGTCATTGGATTGAAAAGGTTTTTGTTTGGTTTCAGATCTTCAGCATTCACAGTTCTTTGTTTTCTGTAGCGTAAGATTTGGCTGGCAACAAGTAGCTGATTGGTTTGTACAATTATAACCTGTTGTGGATGCCACACACCATCAGCCTGATGACCATGTTAATTGATTGATGAGTAGTTGAACAGCTTTTGTGGGTATAAACCATGCAATGAAAAATCTTCAGACTGTTGAAAGGGTGGGTAGGGTGAAACTTTCTCTCTGCAGTAAAATATCTGAAGCCTGAGGAAAACCAGTTAATTTGTTTCACTGGTTCCTAGATGTTGTCTTTAACTAGTAAATAAGAAACTTTGCAGTGAGTGTACTAATTGCTGCATGCCCTATGGACAAATTGAGGGACCTGAACTAAGAGAATTGAAAAACAAAGGCCAGGCAAGATCATCATAGCAAACCTTGTGGACTGTTGCTATTGAACTATAGTTCCCAGCTTGTTTTCCATCCATCCATAAAACCAAAGTGTTTGTTTGTTTGTTTGTTTGTTTTGTGTATGTGTGTGTGTGTGTATGTGTGTGTATTTTCAAAGAGTATTAGAGCTTTAATCAGTAAAGCCATATGTTGATAGTTTGTAATTTGTAATAAACTGCAGTTCTTGTCAAGTACAGGAACCTGGTTAGTGTTTTCTATTAACTTGATTCCAATGGATAGGTAAATCTGTGCATGCTTCGATTAATTCATTTAACTCTGAAAATACCAGGAATAATGGAGCTTGAGGATCAATATGTTTTCCAAAGTGGGTCATAACAATTAGCAGAGAGAAAATGCTGTCATTAACCTTCTTGTGTCATTACTACGTGTTCTCTGGACCATGGACCATGCACTTTGGATCAGGATGGCATCGTCAAGTACTGTGGTTTCCTTTGGTTTGGGAAAGAGAATAGCCCTCCTCTCCACCACTCCATCAGTTAGGATGTCCAAGTCCCATCTGCAAGGTGTGTCAACTTCCCTGTCTCAGCCATGCCTTTTGGGATTGTACAGCAAAACAGTAAGGGTGGTTCTTGGCTAGCAGCATTTGATATGATGTGTGACTGGGGTTTAAATATGGCACCTACAATGTGAATGTTGGAATCATCAACCACTTCTGCCTCTGCAGGTTTCATGAAGGGGATTTGTATAATTGTATAGATGCATAATTAATAATTTGGGCAGCAGAGTATATGAAAAGTCACTGTCCATTAAACTTCTCAAAATTGACACTTAGTCAAAACTTGAAGAGCTTGAGCCCAACGAATTTTGCTCTAGCTTTTTGAGGGAGCAGATATTTCTGGAGCGAGCTCCCTTAGGTGTTGATAATTACACTTGTCCAAATGTTGTTATATGTATAATATAACAGTTATCTAAGAACAGTGCCTTTTCTATAGAGACTCCATAGTGGTTTATCCTCCACCACTAATCACTAGGTAGACCCAAGGTAAAGAAGGATTTGTGGCAGTGAATTACCTCAAACAACCTTTACCCAGTACCATATGCTGGTAGGGGTGGAGAATACTACAAGGATACCAGGAACGGTAATCTGGGAAAAGGCTTCAAGCTGGATGGATCCATGAGGTGAATCACCAAGGGTATGAGTACAGGAATTCTGACAGGAAATACAGGGTGCCAGTCTCCTCGAGCACAGAATTATATTCTAGCTGTCAGAGATATCTTGCCCCATGGAGAATATCCTATCATCATCTAGGATCCCTTCATTCATATCAGAATGAACTTTGGAAGTAGTTCTACTGAGCATGCCTATGGGGAAGCCTGATCAAATTCTAGAACACTTCTGGAATTGCCCCACCCACCCCTTATATCGGATTCTTAGTCACTCATCATACACTGAAAATACAGAAATGGTGTGATTCAATTGTTAGGCCGTTCTTTTGTTTTCTGTAGTTTAAGATTCATTTGAAAAATAAATACAAGTGTGTCAAAACCTACTGAATAAAAGGTAAGCATCCTGTAAACATCCTATCGCTCAGCATGCACTGACGTATGGAACACATTTTTGTTTGTCTGTCTGAAAGGGAGGTATAGCTTTACTAATAAAATACTTCATCCAGTGTTGTCTTAGGGAAATGAGAAACTGGCAACATGAAGCACTTTAACTTGCGTCATCGCTGCTGTCTCTTTTGTGAACTGTTTGATAAGTATCCTTTGTAGCTGTAGCACAATATGTTGATTTGGCTTCCAGAATCAGATTTAAAATGGGCTTTCTTGCAAATTTTCTCTCACTTATTTTGACTGTACAAATTGAGGAAATACTCAAATATGGGAATTAAGCCACTTTTCGAAAATATCAAAATTACTGCTGTCAATAATACATATTTCTTTTTATTTGTGGAATTAAGTTTTTCAGCAATAGCACTGCCAGAGAAATAAAGAAAATCTCTTTGAACTAACTTAACTTTCATTAATGCTCTAATGTAATGACACTGGGGGGAAATTAGCCTCAGGATTCCTGGGGTATTGCTACTTACAATCAACATCATCAATGTTATGAAGCCTAATTCAGGATGCAAAAATCATGGGAAATTCTGGCATATATAATTTTAACCCACTATTTATGCTATCTCGTTATTTCTTAAGTTTTGTTTTGCCACTCTGCCTCTTCCTTCACTGAAACAATTTAACAGCTAATAACCATAGTCCCATTAAAATAAATAGTGACTCAGACTCATGAATTAGAATGACTAAGACCACTTGGTGATTGTAGTAAGATGATGCTGGATTAATAGGGTTCAAAGCAAGTCCACATTAAGAGGCTGCATTGCTCCTTAAAACAGGGTTTTTATCAGTGTGATGTAAGCCCATATTTCTGAAAAGTTTAGTATTTTTCAAATCCTTACACTCATTTGCCTTTGCTGAATACTTTGATCGATAGAAGCAGTCTAATTCTTGCAACAATGTGGAATTGTTAATTTGTGATAAAAGTTGTTGTTTTGCATCATTTCTGGACACACTTTCTAATGTCAGTCAGAAATGAGGTACAGCAAGCTTCTTAAAATCTACAGCTCCCAGCCATAGCCTTGTGATACACTGAACATTCCACAAAAGTTTGTTTCTGTGGCAATATTTATTTGATATTTAATTCTTTTTTTTGTCCTTGAACTTAATGGTAATTAGCGTTACCGATACAAATTTGACCTTTGAAGATTCAGTCACACAACATAGGCAGCAGTCTTCAAAATTTTATCTTGTTTATTTAATAGCTTTACAACTGCTGTCTGACATAAAAGTTGCAAGGAGACTGAAATAATTCCACAGAAGCTGGTAACCCATCATCAAGTCACCCTTTATTTACACATGTGTAGTACATGAAACTGGTCCAGCTTCCTCAGAGCCAACTCTCAGAATGAACTGAACCTCTAACACCCTGTTTTTAAAAAAATATTTTATTAAACAAATCACATATTGCAAAACAGTTAACATTAACAGCTGTATACAGAGAAACAGCAATTTTACAAGGGAGAAGAATGACAAAGCCAGGCCCCAATCCCCACCATTCAATCGGTTTTCAGGGAGATGAGGGCAAACCTCAAATCCCAGTTTCGATCACCACAAAACAGTAACAATGACATTTGTGCATAAAAGACAGTCCAATTACATAAAAAACAGTGCATATAATACAGACCCCCAGCAACCCAGCAAGGACACCCCTGTTTATATCTGTTAGCCAGGGTTTCCTAATTGGATCAGTTTAATAGCCCCAATCAGGGAACTAATATCCTATGACGTCCACCTGGCTGACCTTGTTACAGTCACTACAGAGACTAGGTAGCAGTTGGTGTTTTGGTTGCACTAGTTAGTATTGATAGACTAATCACTGACCAATCACAATATAATGTGGCATGGTATTGTTAGGTTCTTTTTCTTTTGAGATTCTTACACACTTGAAGCAACTGCAACACACCAACTTCTGTGAACAAGCAAAATTTATTAAACACAGTATAGTACAAGCTTTCTGGAGAAATCCTTTAACACACCTTGCAATGCTTGCGAAGTCATGTCAAGGGATCTCTCTTCGAACAAAGGAAACAGTTCTTCCTTTATACAAAATCTTTATATCACAGTCAGTGATGCCCACAAGACAACCCACAGTCACATGCCACTCATGGCCCAATGCAGTGACCACCTCATTTCCAGAAACAATATAATGTAAGCCATCCCTTTAATGGTCAAATCTGGTGTGAATCATTTTTTAACTGTAGGGAGTAGTCAAAATTCCAACTGTCGTGTTCTTATAATACCTAAGAAATGGCTCTGAATGACAATGGATGAGAATGTAAATTCCTTACAATCTACCTGTAAGTTAGAGGCAAGCCATCCTAGCCTCGGGACATCCAATTTCTTGCAGGTCAGCAGAGCACATTAACCCTTTAATGTCTCAGTATCAATCCAGTCTGCCACAATATCTTCACAATAAGGATCTACTAGTATCCCTCAGTATTTTAAATGTATTTTGATGGTGGTGTGTTTTAAATATACATAGATGATGCTGTTGCTAGGGCTTTTATTGATCACTGTTAGATAGTGACAGGCACAAATATTAAGGAGGAAAAAGTGTATCTCCTTGGGACTTGTCTAAACAAAATCTGATAGTTTGATAATCCATTTGTTAATGACTACAGAATGCTAATGTCAGACTTATACAAATCATGGTGAAAGATCAATAAAAAGTAGGCTGATACTTTCCTTCATGTATAAGACCTGTTGTATTTTATTAAGTTGTTGAGTCTAATTTACTTTCTGTAGTTCTATCCATTTTAAAATATAAGAGTAACAACATATTACCAACATCGAGCTTTTGTTACTGAATTCAAATAAAATTGGAGTACTTTCTGCACTTATTGCAATATATTAAGAATGGATATGACAATGTAAAGGTGATATATACCATGAGCTGTAATAGTGACATAAGTAGTCACGTGCAAGAGAATATGAGAAAAAGGATGGACGGTTCTGTATGAGTAAGAGATGTACTTATTATGAACAGTATTATGTACAGTTTGCTGAAACCTACCACAATAAGATCATAGTACCATAGAATCCCTAGAATCCCTAGAGTGTGGAAGCAGGCCATTCATCCAATTGGGTTCACACTGATCCTCTGAAGAGCATCCCACCCAGTACCCTACCCTATCTCTATAACCCAACATTTTCCATGGCTAATCCACCTTGCCTGTACATCCCTGGACACCATGGGCAATTTAGCATGGCCAATTCCCAAACCTGCACATCTTTGGACTGTGGGAGGAAGAGACAGCATCTGGACAAAGCCTACAGACAGTCGCCCAAGTCTGGAATTGCACTCGTGTCCCTGGTGTAAGGTAACAGTGCTAATCACTGAGCCGCTGTGCCATCCCAAGTGACTCAGATATAAGTCACTTGTAAAAGGAAACCAATACAGGCCACAAACTTCTAGAAGAGACCAAGCCAATATGCAGAATAGAACTGTCTCATGATTATGCAATAGATTTTATAGTCACATTGCTGAAGTTACAAATGGGATATGGGCTAACACGCTTAGGTCACTGATAGCACTGCCAAGGAGGTCAAGAATCTATTCCTCTTCCTAATCAGTCCTAGAGAGTTGGCAATCACTATACAACATCTTTGCACTATTACTGTATTAGATATTATTTAGCTCATGTATACAGTTGCGTTGTTTACTTTCTTTTCAAAATTAATCCTGCTGTAGTTCAAAATTTATAGTTTTATCCTTTTTTGTAGTCAAAAGGAATCAATTGCCTTCAGTGTATTGCCCCCTCCTCCCACCCTCATAACAGTTCTTTTGGTTACTATCTTAGCTCTACCTTGTTTTTATTTTCTATCATTGTACAGAGGGAGATGGAGCAAGGTTTATGAAATGCAAGTCTTAGGGAATTCTATGAACTGTTACTGTGTGATAAGATACCAAGAGCCAATACAGAACCATGGTAACCGTACAGAAGACGACAGTTTGGTCTGCCATTCCTTTACAGCCTTCTGAAAGAGCAACTTAGCTAGTCTCACTTGTTTTTCTCTTTGGTCCTGCACTTAATTTTCTCTTTAGTTATCCAATTCCCTTTTGAAATCCTTAATTGAATCTGTCGCCATCACATTCAAAGTAATATCTTCTGCCAAGTGCTGGAAACTTTATCAAAGCCACTTTTAGATGTCCATATATACTATAGCAGCCATAGGAACTCATGAACTCTATTACTCTGGGCCATTGTGGGAGTATTAGATGCCCTAGTTGAAACTTAGTGCCACATTTGAAAGTTAATATTGTGCATTATTAAGAATAAAATTCTGCATTTATAATTACAGATTTGGTTTGCTTGTACGAAGACAATGTTTTACTAATTTTATACTTTTCACATATGTGCTTGAAGAAATTCTCATTTTATAACGTGTAAAATGTTTCACATGGCATAATGTTGTGTTACTGCAAGTTACTAGACTATTTTATACGCAATTTTATAAAATCATAATCATCACAAATTATTTACTGGTCGTGGAATAATCTTGTGATAGCTATGTGGATGTACAAATTTCTGAAAGTATTTAAACATGATGGGAAATATGAATTTTGCAAAACACTGCAATATAAATTCATGTAAATCTCCATGTCTGTCAGAGTATGTGGATGTAAATCAGTGGATATAAATGGAAGCTGATGATTATTTGTGTCATTTCATGAATAGCCCATCCAATTCCCCCCATCTTTCAAAACCTGCTGCTCAAGGTAACTATCTACTTTTGTTGCATGGTTGCACTGGCCCTGCTATCAACTCATTAAAAAAAAATTATTAGTTGAATACAATTAGTTCTTAACAAATCCATGATGCCTTTCCTAATGCAATCCATTCTTGTCTGAGTGGCTGTTAATTTCTCCAGATTATTATCTTAAAAAGCTTTCTCACTGCTGTGTTCAACTGAATGTCTGGCCTAGAATTGCTGAGTTCACAATTCTTTTGATGAAGGACATAATATTTAAAGTTTCCCCAAACCTCTTGGGGCCACTCCTATATCTCAGGAAGATTGGAAGATTACAGACAGTATTTCTGCAATTTTCATCCGTTAATTCCTCAGTACCTGTAAATGCATCCCATAGAATTCTGGTAATTTATCAGTTTTAAATACAGCTTGACTCACTTTTTCTAAATCAATTTTTAGCTCAAAGGCATTTTCTGAATTTCTGTGAACCCTTAGTTTGGATTTTGGTTGTAATCTCACTTTCTGGCATCCATTATTTCCAATAACAGTTGTTAAAAGAAAAAGACACAGACAGCAGAACAAGTGTGATACAGTATATGGTTGTGATTAGTTTATAATATTGCATTTTGTGCCATATTTCTTCACGTTTTATTGTATTAAACATTTTTTAGTTGCTTGTGTCTTCAGATGGCCACCAGTGTATGTCCATTATGATTCATATGGGGAGTAGCTTTATTTGTAACTTGTGTTTTAACTATTTGTGAGTGTTATCAATCACTAATGATTCCCTCATTGGTTATAATTATTACAGATTTTTAAAACTATTTTTAATCAGTACATCTTGTCTTATTGCAGGGAAGTGAAAGAGGATCCAAAGTCCAATTTCCAACTTTTAGCGCCTTTATCTCTACCATCAACCAGAAGCAAGAAACCATTGCTGGCATCAGTTCTCCCTCAAAACCTGTCTTGCCTAATGCCAAACATGGTAATTGAATTCATGTTCCAGAGTAATGTTGATTTCTGTTTGTTGTGAGTATGTATTCATATATGTTTTTATCAGTTTGACATCATTTTTGCAACTATGATGGATATGTGTTTATAATTAATTCAATATTCAGAAACTTGCTGAGTGTAAGAGTCTCGTGGCTCTCAAAAGATTAGCCATAATCTAAGTGAATAGTTGATTAGGCTGACTGAGTTGAAGGGCTTTTGCCCGAAACATCGATTTCGAAGCTACTTGGATGCTGCCTGAACTGCTGTGCTCTTCCAGCATCACTAATCCAGAATCTGGTTTCCAGCATCTGCAGTCATTGTTTTTACCTGACTGAGTTGAATGACCTGCTCCTGTCCTTGTGTATGGGAAATCGTGAAGAATTAGAATGGATATGACTGATTTTATCAGAGTACAGTACATTGATATTCCAGTCTATCTGAACTGCATGTATTTGACTCTTTGTTAAGTAACGTTCTAATTACTCCAAGAATGAGATCCTAAGGATGCCTCAAAAATAGACTGGGAATTTATAATGAAGAAAGTGAGGAAGTGTACACAGTTTTTACAGTACTATTTAATTTCCTGTGGTGTCAGATATGCCCAAGTCAGCATCAAAAGCAATGCTTGTGCAAAGTCAGGTTGAAGGCCAAAGGTAGTTGGCCCAAGGAATATAAATAGTAATTCATTTCCAATTTTGATGCCACATTGTGTACGTATAGATTGTTTTTCAATCTTATTTATAATTAAGTAGAAAAATCTAGCATAATTTATGTACTCGAAGTAAACAACTCAGAAGCATAAAGGTTTCTCTGCAAAACAGGCGAGGAAAATATGAAGTATCACATTTGATTGAGAGGAACACAGGTGTGTAACGTATTACTAGTTAAAAATCGCATAATATCAGGTTACAGTTCAACAGGTTTATTTGGAGGCACTAGCTTTTGAAGTGCTGCTTCTTCATCAGTCAACCACCTGATGACTATAAACTGGTGTTGTGTGATTTTTAGCTTTGTCGACCCCAGCCCAACACCGGCTCCTCCAAATCATGACTTATTGCTAGGAAATCCTACACCCTTCAGTGATCTTTGGCAGCACATCCAGTTCTTTTCCTTGTACTCAGTGAGTGAAGATGGGGTAGTCACCCATATGCATAGTCTTTTAAGAAGAAGAACTGGAGAACGAGAATATGGCTAATATAGCACTCCTGTTTAAGAAGGGACGGAGGCAGAAGACACAAAACTGGTTAGGCCTGGTTAGCCTGACCTCAATTATTGATAAGATTTTAGAGTCCATTATTTAGGATGAAATTGTGGAGTACGTGGAAGTGCATGGTAAAGTATGGCTGAGTCAGCACTGCTTTATCAAGGGGAGGTCATGCCTGACAAATCTATTATAATTCTTTTGAGGAGATGATGAGCAAGTTAGACAAAGGAGAGCCAGTGGATGTGATATATTTGGATTTCGAGAAGGCCTATTACCAAAGGAGGCTGCTAAATAAGATAAGAGCCCATGGTGTTAGGGGCAAGGTACTGGCATGGTTAGAGGAGTGATTGACTGGCAAAAGACAGAGAGTGGCGACAAAGGGGTCTTTTTCAGGACAGCAGCCAATGACGTGCAGAATTCTGCAGAGGTCAGTGTTAGGATCACAACTCTTCGCATTATACATTTATGATCTGGATAAAGAAACTGAGGGCATTGTTGCTAAGATTGCAGATGACACAAAGATAGGTGGAGGGGCAGGCAATGTTGAGGATGTGGTGAGGCTGCAGAAGGACTTGGACAGGATAGGAAAGTGGGCAAAGAAGTGACAGGTGGAATACAGTGTGGGAAAGTATGAGGTTATGCACTTCGGTAGGGTGAACAGAGGCACAGACTATTTTCTAAATGGGTTAAAGGCTTTGGAAATCTGAAGCACAAAGGCATTTAGGGGTCCTAGTTCACGATTCTCTTAATATTAAGAGTTGAGTTGGCATTTAGGAAGGCAAAATACTATTTTAGCATCATTTCAAGAATACAAGAACAGAGATGCAGTGCTGAGGCTGTATAAGGCTCTGGTCAGACCATATTTGGAATATTGTGAGCAGTTTTGGGCCCCATAACTAAGGAAGGATGTGTTGGCATTGGATGGGGTGCAGAGGAGATTTACAAGAATCATGCCACGGACAAAGAGCTTGTTATATAAGGCGTGGTTGAGGACTCCGGGTTTGTACTCTATGTAGTTTACAAGGATGAGGGAGCATCTGATTGCAACTTACAGTTACTGAGTGAACTGGATATGGTGAACATGGGAGAAGATATCTCCACTTTGGGAGAGACTAGGACCCGATCGTACAGATTCCAAGGGAAGAGACAATCCTTTAGAAGTGAGATGAGAAGGAATTTCTGCAGCTAGAGGATGGTTATTCTGTGGGAACCATTACTGCAGAAGGCTGTTAAGTGAGTCATTGAGTGTCTTTAAGCCAGAGAAAGATAAGTTTTTGATTAGTAAGATCAAATATTATGAGGAGAAGGCAAGAGAGTGAGATTGAGAAACATATCAAACGTGATTGAATGAATGGTGGAGCAGACTTGTTTGTCCCAATGATCTTCTAATTCTGCTCTTGTGGCTTTATGGAGAACCTAGAGTTATAGAGTCATAGAGATGTACAGCAAGGAAACAGACCCTTTGGTCCAACTCGTCCATGCAGACCAGATATCCCAACCCAATCTAGTCCCACCTACCAGCACCTGGCCCATATCCCTCCAAACCCTTCCTATTCATATACCCATCCAAATGCCTCTTAAATGTTGCAATTGTACCAGCCTCCACCACTTCCTCTGGCAGCTCATTCCATACACGAACCACCCTCTGAGTGAAAAGGTTGCCTCTCAAGTCTCTTTTATATCTTTCCCCTCTCACCCTAAACCTATGCCCTCTAGTTCTAGACTCCCCCACCCTTTGTGTAAGATTTTTATTAATTTAAAACATATTTTATTCATTGTCTATAAGTAAATACAAGTACTAAACAGTTCCATAAGGACTTTTTAGAAAATGGAGTGGAATAGAGCTTCAATAAGATGTAGAATGATACTACATGGTGAATGGGAAGTGATCAAGTCTATCGAAGGTGTAGGTTGGGTGGTGCTGAATGTTTAGTGTAATTGGGGAGTCATGAGATGAAGTGTGCTCATAATACAGAGTAATGGAAATGAGCTTGTAGGATGTAGATGAATCAGCAAATGCACTCATTTTTCCTGATCTCATTAGATCATTAAACTGTCTCCTACACTGCTTCCAAGACCTAGGCACAATGCTCCTGTTGCTTACCTCTTCAGCTGAATTGAAAATTGCTTTCTTGGATGGAGCAGCAGAAATTATCCTAACTTTAATAGAGAGAAGTATACTCTCCTGCTACCAGCAATAAGTCCAGTGATCCTTCACTGAATCTGGGTGCTACTCTTGCATTATCCTCCTACTCCTCCAATTTCTATTCACAGATTGTCCCATTAGCTAAAATCACATCACCCCTTGTGAAACCTCAAGTCGTGAAACCTAATGATCAAAATTTATTACATCAAATCTTTCAAGCAGTAGAAATGACAAGAGAATTGCAGTTGCACTCATTGTTTTCATTATTCAGTACTGCTGCTCATTTTTTGTTAGATCTTCCGAATCCAGCTTGCTCACAAATGTATACAGTAGTATCCCTCAGAGACTTGCATCGGAGCACAGTAAAGCTGTAAAATGACCAGACACACCCCCCTTTTTTTAATGGCATTAGCTATAGTAAATTTAAAGATCCAGTCTTTGAATGTTTGTGAATGGGTAGGGTTAGTGAGGCAGGTCAATTTGGATGGGCTAGATCCTAGTCCGACTGGGTGGAGTATCAAATTGGGTGCATATTCGGGGATTTGGGAGAAGTAGTGAGAAATTCTGGTGTGGTGGTTGAAAGTGATTGAAGGGTTGGATTATCTAGTTATAATTTTAATCTGTTTCACCTGGCTAACTA
Source organism: Chiloscyllium punctatum (assembly GCF_047496795.1). Lineage (NCBI taxonomy): Eukaryota > Metazoa > Chordata > Chondrichthyes > Orectolobiformes > Hemiscylliidae > Chiloscyllium > Chiloscyllium punctatum. The sequence goes on along the minus strand of NC_092776.1, from coordinate 46,023,718 downwards.
TCCAGATAAATAATGTGGAACTGTTCTAAGTCTCTGACCTGTAATCAGAATCAGAGACTGAAAACAGTGTCGCAGTGCACATTTCAGCCTGGTCTCTGGTGAACCAGAGGGTTTAGTCCATTGTTTCAATTCAGTTGCAGTCATAGATTCCATCCGAATGACTATATGTCCAGGTTTAACTTAGGAAATTTGAAATGCCCACATAGAAACTGTTTTCAATTTAATATTAGTGCAATTGCATTCTGAGGCTGCAGAGGATAGATGAGGTTATCATTAAACAATTAGTTTAGTGACAGAAACAAGTAAATTTTAATCTTCAATTTTATTTGTAACTTTTAAAGTTGAGATGGGCCTTAAATTAGATGAATCTCTGGATACCCTTTAAACTATTCTGTATCAGCTGTGCTTGAAAACTAATTGAAACACAATGCACCTAAGCTTGCTTTCCTTCTTCACATTCTGAAATCTTTCTGAAATTCAGAGTATTTTTTTTGTAACACTTTGTAAGCAAGCTTTTTGAGTTGCTGGCGAGGTTGATTCATTTAGCTATCACAGTTAAGCATACTGTGTAGCTGGTGGATTAGTAAAGAGACCCAAAGTTTATTTTTCTTGTATATATTTCATGCATGTGCAAACACTGTGTATGTCCTCTCAGCTGTTTGTTGGTTGTTATTAGGAATTTAATGTAATATGACAATTCAACATTGTTTAAAAAGAAGACCTTTCTGCTCTTATTTTTGTCACACATAGCTGGGGTATAGCACAGAAAATCATTTCACATTATTCCTGAAACTGTTAAAAATGTTATCAAGTATAGCAAGTCCCAATTTGTCTGTCAGATAGTTCCATGCTAATAGAAACCACATACAAGGTTTCTTTACTTACCACTACTGATTATAAATAAATGTTTTTCAACTACAACCGAACAACGATGAACTGTCGGCATATAGCTTTACCAGTTAAAACTCTAACTTCTATCTAATACCACCCTCTCCCGCACACACATACACCTGTGTGTACACAAAAACATTGGTATTATGGGTGGAACATTTAAAAAGAAACTGGGGCAAAAGGTTTAATGGCCCCAGTCCACAAGCTTTACTGAGATTACCCTTTTCCTTACTGGGATGTTCTCTTCTTCAAATTCTCTTCTCCAGGTTCTTTTCACTTCTTTGTAAGAGACTCAGGCAATTATTACACTAACTGCAAAGTTTCTTAGTTAATGATTTAAAGGTTGCAGCATACAGCAACTTGTGAGGAAAAATAAACTGGCTTACTTCAGGCTTTAGGTATTTTACTAAAAAGAAAAACATACCATGTGCCCTTTTAGTAGTATGAAAACTTCTGCCAGTATTGTTCACATTCACAAACTGTTCAGCTACACAAGTCAATCAGATAGTTGTTGTCAGGCTGGTGGCCTCTGACATCCACAACTGATCACAAATCTACAAATCAATCAATAATCTTTCTGGCTAAATCTTACTTTATATACATCCTTTGGTACTGCCTGCGTACAAAAAGCCACCCCCACTGGTTAAGCAAATTAGCAGTGTACACACAAATAAGCGTTTCAGTTTCTTTCTAAAAATAAATTGATTTCTTCTTCAATCCTTTGTTGTAAAACATGCCTTTTTCCTAATTCAGTTCACAATTTAAAAATACAGAAAAATTAAAAGAGACATTTTTATAAAGTTGCTAAATTGCTCACCTTCCAAACTTCTCTGCCTAAACGTTATCAGACTGTCTGCTGAAAAAAATGTTCAAAAATAATTGAAGAGGTAACAATCTCACAACTGTAATATATTAATTCTGATAATAGATATCTATTCTCACTGCATATTAAACAATGACCAGTAAGAATATAATATAAATTATTTCCAATATTGATTAGTCTGTGCGAATCATGTGATCTCACAGTCCCCATTTCAATGTCATTCTAACAACTGATTCCACAGAACAAGAAATAGCCAATTTTTATAGTTATTATAATTTTTAACTTTTTGTTTTCCTTACATTCTTTGTTTTTGACCTATAGGTTATTAATAGTGGTCTTCACTATTTTGAATTTGTTGAACAGGGCATTCTAAATCCTGCAAGCATGGTCATGCGTCAAGTCCCCAGCCTCTGTACTCTCTCCTCTGGATATGGTCACATACAAAGTCTAGTATTCTTTCTCTGATCAAATGAAAGTTTTCACCTTGAGCCCATTTGGAGCTTTATGGATTTGGGATTAATTTCTGGTTTACTTTCTAGCTCAGCACAATCTCTGCTCCGCTCACCAACCTGAGTCCAGGTTTTTTTGTTCCATTGTCTCCTGATATGTCTTTGAAATACAGAAATAACTTTTTTTTAAGCATTTTTAAATTTTGCAGTGTCATTTTTACAACATTTACATGAACATAAAGATCTTGACTATCATTCTCCCTGAGTCATATACGTGATTAGCCCATGTTAAGCTTAGGATACATTAATATCATTCATCTGATCACTAAGAATTGGTCCCTGTTCTTCAGACCAGAACAATTTGTTTGCCTGAAATTGGAAAATTCCACTTCCAAATTCTGTTTTCCCTCAATTTAGTACTATGCGGGCACAATTGATCCTTTAGTTTTCAGAGGAAGATTTCTGGTGTCACAAAAATTGTGAATCGCAAATATTTCTTTAGCTCTTCGTGTGAGAGGGAAAAGAGTAAAGGCTGTATTAAAAATTACATGCTGCATAAATGGACAATAAGTACATAAAACCATGTGAAAATACACAACATACACAAGCAGAAAAGGAAAACCATAGATAAATTTTGGTTGGAATTTTCCCCTCTTAGTTAGTGGGAATGGCAAGCGAGATGACTTAACCAATTCAAAACTGATTCTGTTGAGAAAAGCATACCTGCCTTAATTCCTTGGACGATAAGTTCAGAAGCTTGCTGTTAGGTAGTGAGAAGTGTATTTCCATGTATTTTCATCTCACTCAAGGCCCAACTCATCATATTAACATCACACTTCTAGTTTTCCTCTCTGCAACCAAGAAATCAACAGTGCAAAAAGAACCTAGTAAAACTGGTAAAAGCGAGCAGGTACCTGGCACCTTGTCTCATCAGCATCCACTGCAGCTTATGGAATGCTTGCGCTGGCCATCTAGTTTCTTCAGGATACCTTCATAATTGATGGACACACACCATACATCTCAGTATTAGGAAATCACCAGACTCTCAACATCATACTTGGTCTTGTCCCAGCTCAGCATCAGTTCAGGCATTTCAGGCATACACTTTGGAGCTAAGCAACAGTTGGAATTTACATGCTTCTAGCAAGTTGTTTAGCACTGAGTGACAGCTAGGCATCAGATGGATCTGCACAGAATTTTTTACTGCTGACAAGGAGCCAGGCATCTTCTGTATCTTTGCTTACTTTCAAGAACACAAGATCTTTAGTGCAACTTTTGAGGATGGCAGACCCCACTCCCCCGATATAACTATTTTAGAGCAGAAGGACCTGTAACACTGAGGAGTACTGAAAAATAAATGTTTCAGTCAGAGAGGGGATGGACATGGCAAGTCGTGGCAACATAAGAGCTGCAGTATTTGTCAGTAGCCGATTCAGCAAACGAATGGGTTGTGTTTGGAGGTAATAGTGATGTGTGAAAGTAAAAAGGGATGAGCGTTTTAGTGGGGTGAAGGTGGATTCCAATCAGTCAAGGGGCAGTGTCACACTCAAAGAGCTGGTCCACTTACTGTTCAAGGCCACAGTCCATGAGGTGCTTGGTCCTACATGGTCTAGGAATCTGTACTGTTACAGTCTGTTACTGTTGGTCACAGTGAAGTGTTAGAATTCTGGGGATTAGAAAAGGCTGTTCAGGATGGCTGTGAGAGATCAGTCTTGGGGGGTCGGGCCATATACAGGAGTTGGATCGCTAATAATCCGGAGCTTATTGAAGTAGTCTGTTACATCCTGGGGAAAGCAAGCAGGCGACATATGGGATGGGCTTCATTGTATCAGTTTGTGGAGAGAATGGTCACTGTGATGGGGGCAATTGCAGATAGTAAGGTAGGACTTTGTAGTGAATAGAATGGGACTAGAAGCTGTAAAAGGAGGGCTCAAGCAGGTCACTGTTACTCTGGCCTCTCCCCTTGTACTGTTGCAGACTTTGAGATCATGAGCAGGAGGAACTATGGTGGCAGCACGTTTGGATTGTCCTGAGAAAAAGCTTCCAGGAGATCTGTCTTTCTGTTTGGAAGTGGCACCTCAAGTGAGATTGATATTCCTTATCCTCCTTTCATCTCTTCATGGTCCACACCCATGGCTAAATTGATGGCATGTGCATCTGAGTGTGTATCTGGTAGCCACTAAATGTTAATGGACCTCTTTTCCAGTATAGTCACCACCATTGTCATGGAGGTAGCCAATCACATGCTAGAGACAACACAGTAATGAAAATGTTGGTAGACTTGTCCATCTTTCATTCTATCTTACCGAACGACTTTGGAACACCTGCCTGATGTTTTTGCGCATGTTGTTGCAGATTGACCAAGCCTTTGACGACAAAGTACATGAACTCATTTTCTGCCTGGGCTAAGCAGATGTGTGGTCCCCATAGCCCCATGTACCAGAGACCTCGACATTTCTACCGTGACCACCTGCAGACATACGTCAGTAACATGCAGACCAGATTGGGCATACAAATCTAATCTAGATACAGTACACATTGAAGTGGAAAGTTGTCTGAGTTGGTAGATGGTGCAAGTGAAAGCTTTACCACTGCACCTTCTGAAGGTTGAATGGGCTTCCTCGTTAGAGCTGGATGGTGAAGCTGTGTCTGGTACTGATCTCTTTAGTGTGAAAGTTTGCTGCATGCTGCTAATGCCTACGTAAGAGAAGTGCAATTATATGAAGAAGATGAATAAAAGGTTGTGCAAGTTATAGATGAGTTGCTTCTGATGGTAATGGGGACAGCAGCACAACACAGTGGCACTTACTGTGTTGATTGGTCGTTGCTGTCTCTATCAGCATAAGTGTTTTATCTTTCCTAGCTTGTATCATAAGCTCCCAACGCACTGGCCTATCTTGGCCCTGTCAGCCTGGATATGAACCAGTGTTAGCTGCAATGAGACACAGGGAAGGTTTGAGTTTGATGGAAGTGATTGTGTGAGCAGTTACTGATCATGCCTGAGCAGGAGAAGAATGAGGTACTCCCAGTGACTGAGCAGGAAAGATAGAGGGAGGAAGGGTTACTAGTTGTAGAGGCTGTGATGACTCTGAGCCCTTGAGAGGACATGATGCATGCAATGTTGTGGGCTGTAGTCCGCCACTCTTAGCGAGATGCAGTGATAAAATTAAGAGAGTGATGATTCTGTAAGTGTGAGGTAGCAGGGAGAAGACAGTGCTACCAATCCATGTGGAGCACAGATGTTTGTAGCACTTCTTGCTGTCCATTTTGATGGTAAAGGTAGCACTGACCTGTGGAGCTATCTCCCCATCCCAGGCTGGCTAACGTGGGTGCAGTGACCTCTTATTGCAGTCAGCTGGGAAAATGGCTAACCCCATCTGCTAATGCCTTTTTGAGAGCATTGCATCGGCAGTGTACAGCTTCGGCTATCATTGGAATAGTTAATGGGTGCTCCAGTCATGATTGGATTTCAGAAGGGATTAGTTACTCCTTTCAAGAAAGAGATGTGTCACTTCACTTGATTCAAGCTGATTGTATGCCGTTGCTTCAGTCATCAAGAAAATCATGTAGTGCCTGTGTCTTGATCAATGTGATGTTGAAAGTAGTAACAAGCATTAACTGTTTAAAGAGTTACTGAAAGATCTTGAATCATGATATGACTATTTAGCTTACTCTCGTGAACTGAGATGGCGTAGGCAGGGAGTATGCCAATGTCGTTTTGCGAACTGAAGAAAGGAGTGAACATTTTCATGGAAGAAAGGGAGGCTGGGGGGAACTGTGGCTGAGCTGAGTGAGCACAAGTGGCTGTGTAACTTGGTATTCATGGTCGACATGGTACCATACCTATTTCAACTCAATGTCAAGTTGCAAAAGTCCAAGCAACTTTTTGCAATCATTTGAAGTCAAATTAAAGCTGAGGCAAATGCAGCTGATAAAGTGCACCTTCCTACCTTTTCCAGGATCAACAACCTACAACAACAGAGGAACATGCCAGGGAGGGCACACATTTACTTCAGAAACTCTGTGCACAGATTCAAGACCAGAAAGTGAAAGAATTGGAATTAAATATTTTTGCCACAGTTCAATAGTGAAGGTGCCTGAATCTTCAATTTGAAGGCAGAGAACTGAAAAGTAACCGTGAACTAAAGGCTAAATCCAACAACCTGCCTCAGCTGGGATCCTGCAGACTGTGTAGCTGCTGCTGACTGTCCCAATTTGAGTGAACATGCACTGAGAGTTGCATCACTGTTTGGTCTAACAGGGAAGGCAGATGAACTCAGGGCATGGTTAGGAAATGTGACTTGGATATCACAGCAATTACAGAAACATGGCTCAGGATGGACAGAACTGGCAGCTTAATGTTCCAGGCTACAAATGCTACAGGAAGAATAGAAAGGGAGACAAGAGAGGAGGGGGAGTGGCGTTTTGATGAGGGATAGCAATACAGCTGCACTGGTGGGGGGAGGTGATATTCCCAGAAATACATCCAGGGAAGTCATTTGGGTGGAACAGAGAAATAAGAAAGGGATAATCACCTTATTGGGATTGTATTATAGACCGAGGTAAAAACAATGACTGCAGATGCTGCAAACCAGATTCTGGATTAGTGGTGCTGGAAGAGCACAGCAGTTCAGGCAGCATCCAAGGAGCTTCGAAATTGACGTTTCGAGCAACCCGAAACGTCGATTTCGAAGCTCCTTGGATGCTGCCTGAACTGCTGTGCTCTTCCAGCACCACTAATGCAGAAATTGTATTATAGACCCCCTAATAGTCAGAGGGAAATCGAGAAACAAATTTGTAAGGAGATCTCAGCTATCTGTAAGAATAATAGGGCGGTTATAGTAGGGGATTTTAACTTTCCAAACATAGACTGGGACTGCTATAAAATTAAGGGTTTATATGCAGAGGAATTTGTTAAGTGTGCACAAGAAAATTTTATGATTCAGTATGTGGATGTACCTACTAGAGAAGATGCAAAACTTGACCTACTCTTGGGAAATAAGGTGGGGGAGGTGACTGAGGTGTCAGTGGAGGGGCACTTTGGGGGCCAGCGACCATAATTCTATTAGATTTAAAACTGTGATGCAAAAGGATAGACCAGATCTAAAAGTTGAAGTTCTAAATTGGAGAAAGGCCAATTTTGATGGTATTAGGCAAGAACTTTCAAAAGCTGATTGGAACCAGCTTTTTGCAGGTAAAGGGACAGCTGGAAAATGGGAAGCCTTCAGAAATGAGATAACAAGAGTCCAGAGACAGTATATTCCTGTTAGGGTGAAAGGAAAGGCTGGTAGGTATAGGGAATGCTGCATGACTAAGAAATTGAGGTTATGGTTAAGAAAAAGAAGGAAGCATATGTCAGGTATAGACAGGATAGACCGAGTGATTCCTTAGAAAAGTATAAAGGCAGTAGGAGTATACTTAAGAGGGAAATCAGGAGGGCAAAAAGGGGACATGAGATAGTTTTGGCAAATAGAATTAAGGAGAATCTAAAGGGTTTTACAAATACATAAAGGGTAACTAGGGAGAGAATAGGGCCCCTCAAAGATGAGCAAGGCAGCCTTTGTGTTGAGCCACAGAAAATGGGGAAGATGCTAAACGAGTATTTTGAATCAGTATTTACTGTGGAAAAGGACGTGGAAGGTATAGAATGTAGTGAAATAGATGGTGACATCTTGAAAAATGTCCATATTATAGAGGAGGAAGTGCTGGATGTCTTGAAAAGCATAAAGTGGATAAATCCCCAGGACCTGATCAGGCGTACCCTAGAACTCTGTGGGAAGCTAGAGAAGTGATTGCTGAGCCTCCTGCTGAGATATTTGTGCCATTGATGGTCACAAGTGAGGTGCCGAAAGACTGGAGGTTGACCAGCGTGGTGCCACTGTTTAAGAAAGTTGGTAAGGACAAGTCCGGGAACTATAGACCAGTGAGCCTGACTTCAGTGATGGGCAAGTTGTTGGAGGAAATCCTGAGGGACAGGATGTACATGTATTTGGAAAGGCAAGGACTGATTAGGGATAGTCAACATGGCTTTGTGCATAGGAAATCATGTCTCACAAACTTGATTGATTTTTTTGAAGAAGTAACAAAGAGGATTGATGAGGGCAGAGCGGTTGATGTGACCTATATGGACTTCAGTAAGCTATTCGACAAGGTTCCCCATGGGAGACCCTGATTAGCAAGGTTAGATCTCATGGAATACAGGGAGAACTAGCCATTTGGATATAGAACTGGCTCAAAGATAGAATATAGAGGATGGTGGTGGAGGGTTGTTTTTCAGATTGGAGGCCTGTGACCAGTGGAGTGCCATAAAGATCAGTGCTGGGTCCACTACTTTTCGTCATTTATATCAATGATTTGGATGTGAGCATAAGAGCTATAGTTAGTAAGTTTGCAGATGACACCAAAATCTGAGGTGTAGTGGACAGCAAAGAAGATTTCATCAGATTACAACGGGATCTTGATCAGGTGGGACAATGGGCTGAGATGTCGCAGATGGAGTTCATTTCAGATAAATGTGAGGTGCTCCATTTTGGGAAAGCAAATTTTAGCAGGACTTGTGTACTGAATGGTTAGGTCCTAGGGAGTGTTGCTGAATAAAGAGACCTTGGAGTGCAGGTTCATAAGCTCCTTGAAAGTGGAGTCGCACATAGATAGGATAGTGAAGAAGGTGTTTGTTGTGCTTTCATTTATTGGTCAGAGTATTGAGTACAGGAGTTGGGAGGTCATGTTACGTCTGTATAGGACATTAGTTAGACCACTGTTGGCATATACGTGCAATTCTAGTCTCTTTCCTATCGGAAAGATGTTGTGAAACTTGAAAGAGTTCAGAAAAGATTTACAAGGATGTTGCCAGGGTTGGAGGAGGGTTATAGAGAGATGCTGAACAGGCTGAGGCTGTTTTCCCTGGAGCGTCAGAGGCTGAGGGGTGTCCTTATAGAGGTTTACAAAATTATGAGAAGCATGGATAGGATAAATAGACAAAGTCTTTTCACTGGGGTGGGGGAGTCCAGAACGAGGGGGCATAGGTTTAGGGTGAGAGGGAAAATATATAAAAGAGATTTAAGGCACAACTTTTTCATGCAGAGGGTGGTACATGTATGGAATGAGTTGCCAAGCAAGTGGTGGAAGCTGGTACAATTGCAATATTTAAAAAGGCATTTGGATGAGTATATGAATAGGAAGGGTTTAGAGGGATATGGACCAGGTGCTGGCAGGTGGGACTAGATTGGGTCCGGATATCTGATCGGCATGGACAGGTTGAACCAAGGGGTCTGCTTCCTTGCTGTACATTTTTATGATAAAGGAAGACTTAGTTGGGCAAAACAACTTCAGCCGTCATACTACAACAGCAGGAGATGTTGGATATTTCAGTTTTCTCTCACAATAAAATAAAACCACTCTGTCTTTGTCTTTTTCTTTGTGTGCGATTCTTGATTAATTTCATCCAAGTGTGACTAGTTCCCAATAGAAGAAGGGGTTCCCAATCTTTGCTTTTTTTTCATTAAAAACAGGATACACTGCACCCACCTTTCCTCTTTGATTTGCATCAGCCAGTTTTGTGATCATTCTGTGATAGATCTTTGGATAAAGACCTTTGGTGGTTCTCCTCTGGTGTCCTCTACGCCTTTGGCTGCTGCCCTCTTTAGGCCTCTACAGCTGCTTCATTGGCATTGGTTCTCAGGAGTTCCCACTCCTCTGCTGTGCTGCCATCTCCACTCTGTCATAGCCATTTGCTCCAGGACCTGGGTAGAGGGTCTACTGGGCTGGATTTGGCCTGTGGGCTGGAGGTTCCCCTGATGTAGAGAATGTAAGATAACCTCTAAAGATGAGAAAAAGAAACTCTTGAACAAGGATATTCGTGAGATGGACAAATGAAAATAAAGAGAGACCTCCAGAAGGGAAGGTTTGAGATAAAAGATCAAGCTTTAAGCTGGGCAAGCAGAATGACAGTTCCAGAAGAGAGTCAGAGTTTTATTTGTGCATTAGCAATGTAATAGCTGATTTAAGAAAATTATTGTTAAATCTGCATAAATTATTTACTTACAAACTGAGAAAAACTACATGTCTTACACACAGACATTCCCTCCCTTCCCCCATGCCCTCCCCTCCCCGTAGCCTAAACTGTTTGCAACAAAGGTATTCCCATCAATCTGGTTGGTTTTAGTTATTTGTAGCACCCTCAGTTATATTTCAAAGATGAATGCAGAGTAAATGCAGATTACTTGCTTTCAGCTGTCAATGAGGGCTCTTAATAATTCTTCAGATCTTGTATATTCTGTTATTCTATAACCACCTTAATGCACCATCTTCACTTTTTATGATTGAAGGAAAGTTATTTCATGGTATAGGACAATGTTTTTTTTGGTGTGGTGGGGGGCAGGGATGGGGGAATGCTTGTGTGAAGCACACATTTCTACATTCTATAAACCTTCCACATGAGCAGCATCCTCTGTCAGCTCATTTCAGCGTTAGTGCAAGTTCAAAAGTATGATTATGCATAAGATGCTCAGAACCACTCTAACCTAGCACTCTGCTAGCTTTTGTGGAAACATAAATGTTAAAGGAGACCTTTGTCATGTTTAGATTGCTAAAACAAGCCTTTCCGAATTTTTAGATGAAGCTGCAGAGACACATTATGCAGATTATTAAAGCCTATAATTGAATTACATTTCAATTTAAATTCATAGAATGTGCAGTGTTGCTTACAAATGGCACTAAAAAGATTAAATTAAATTAGTGCCTAATTTCATCATTCACAAGCTTGAACTATTTCCTCAACATGTTTTATTTCAAGCAAATATATTTTGAATACATTTGTGTTGGTTGCCAAGTAACGTAGGTTTTTCCAAGAGATTAATGCAGTTGTTGATTTCATACTACACTTTTATTTTCCATGGACCCCATGTGTCACATTATAAATACATTTAGAAAAGAATTTGGGTTCCAAACCTGTCCTTAGCAACTGAACTACAGACACTCTGTGACTCTGTTGCCACAGCAACAAGAATTTCAGAATGTTAAAAGCCAGCTCCAGTGAAAGAACAGGACATATTGATTCTTGTTATAATTACATTTTGCCAAGCAACATATGATTGTGATATTTCAAGAATATGCTGCAAAATTGAGGTGACTGAGTTTAATCGTTTGTAAACCCAAATTGCAATTTTAAATAATAATCAGATTAATTTTCAATTCACACAAAAATATGTGGACCAAAGATATTTTCCTTGCAAATAGTCACTTAGATATATTTTAAATGTTCCAAATTTCACAGAATCAATCATGTGTGGTTTATTTAAACATTGTTTTGTATTATCACAATTTTATTGGTTCTCTGACTTAAAAGTTTGGTTCCTTTTTTCCTCAAATGCCTGAGTTTAATTTACGAACAACAAAGTAGATACTGTTAGTCATCATCCAGTTTTCCTTTACCAGGTGAATTATTCCCATCCAAGATTTTTGTGCAATACTTAGCATAATATATCTGTTGCAAAATTTAAATTTCTATCAATATCAAATCCTGACATTGCATATTTTTTTAGATTCTTAAGTCATTGCTTATTTCTACAATGTCTTTAAACATACTGTGGATCTATTTATTTATACCAGTTTCTAAACTGTGTCAAATCAATTTTACATGCGATAATGTGCCACAGTATCTAATATTTCAGACTATTAAGGGCTAAAGCCATATCATATGATGCACTTCCTTCATTGTCATCAAGAATTAAGACATCATGATGCCACAAAGTATAATTATCAACAGGAAAAAGTCCAGAAGGATCAGATGGCATTGGGAGAGATAATGGTTCCCAACATGCCCATTATAAATATGGTATATTAAGTACAACAAAGGTGAGTTGGTTTCCTGCTGCTACTTAATGTACTCTGAGCTACTCAATTTAAGATAGTCTGAGTGTTGATAAAATTCAGTCTTTGTTACCGGTTCTTAATTTTTAATGAACACTTCGCTGAAAAAGGTAACAATAGTCGAAGCAATTTAAAAATGGTGAGTATATTATCTAAAGTATTCCAGTTTTTCAGAAGATGGAAGAATGCCCTCTTATGCATTTATGTGCACCCTTAGCAATTTTTGTGTATTCTTGTGCATGAGCACCTTCGTGGTAATGAAACACAAAGCAATTTGAAAGGCTATGTAAACTTCACTATTTGATATTCTCATCGAGTTCATTCCTCCAAAACATAGATGATTTCTGAAAGTGTTTCCTTCCTTCATTGTACTCTGTTACAGGAAATTTACATGTAATAGATTTCACTTTGTGCTGGAATTGATTAAGTACTAGTACACTAGTGGTCAATCTTTAATGCCTGTTCTATTTTGGATCTAATTTCAAGTAATTTCATATCCCGTAGTTTAAATACAATTCTGTTGCATTTTGCATTGACTTCAAATGTTTCTGATTCATTTCTTGTATAACAACAATTTCTAGTAAAAATGAGCTTGTGTTTGAATATTTACCCTACTCTAAGTTTGCTCATTTGGAATTAAAACATAATATTCTGGAAAAGCTTAAAGTCAGACAGCGATTGTGAAACAAGAAACATTTATGTTTCAGGTTCATGACTTTTCATCACAACAGATTTCATTTTTAAGGTTGATCAATATGTTTTCATATGTGCAATTGCACCATATGTTCTATAATTTTGATCCATATATTATTCTGGCAGTATATAATACTTTGTTCTATTGCCAATTAAATTGCAGTGGGGGAATGGTTCTCACAAACTGAAAACATGAGTGCTGAAGTTAATTCTGAGATCATTATTAATGTTACGAATGCCTGAATGGACTTGAAAGTTTTACATATGTAGAATACTGATAATCATGGCTGAGCAACGAGAAGCTCCAAACTATTAAGATATGGAGTGAAGAGATGCGGAAGTAACCGAGTGATTTCCACATCACCGTGTTGTTGTCGTGAAAGGATTCTGAATGGAGTTTGGATGGTTCCATGAAGGAAGAAAAAGCAAACCACTGGTTTCTTTTGTGAAACTTCCAAGTAACCAATGACAGTAATGATGGACAATGACTGGGATCACATTGCTTGTCAACCCTACAAGCTGGTACAGTACATGACCTGGGAGAAGTAACAAAAATAGGAAGGTAATAAAGAAAGGGAAATTAAGAAATGTTGCCTCATTCTGGATTTAAAAGAGGGCAATAAATTGTTTCAAGTAGCAAATTCAGTGAATATTGGCTTATGAGACAAAAAGTTCCTTTAAGCTGAAATTATGTTATTATTTTCTTGCAATAAAACATGTAGGAGAACTTAGATACATTATAAAGTATTTAAGACCAATTATTACATGGTAAATTAGTTGTGACATGACATTCTTTCCTTCTGTTACAGTGCGAGATCTACCACCCATTAATCCAGTTGTACGTCAAAAACAACGCATCTCAATCGAGATTTTGCCCCCTGAAATGAAAGCTCCCATCCCTCCTGAACCCGCACTTCCTATTCATACCAAAACGGTGAAGGAATTTCAGTAAGTACTTAGAACTGACAGAGTTAAATGTGACCATTACTGTCAAAAGTACTAATAAGTTACTTAGTGAGTTCACAATAGTATCAAAAACTGTAATTATGTGCTTAAACTGCATTTTATTCGAAAAGGAATTTGATTACTGAAGTTTGATTGTAGACATAACTTTTTTTTTCCAGGAAATCTAGGAAAGAATCATTGACCAGGTCACCGCACATTCCCTGCCCTCTAACGTTTGTTGGTATTGTGCTTGTGAGCCCTTGTAGTCCTGTTTATTTCACCATTTTTTGAGCAGCTGGTATATTCAAGTCATGAGAGTTCCCAATATGTTCTAAACATTGACACCTAAAATGAGAAATCTTCTGAATATTTTAAAATTACTCTTGGCCTGCTGATTTTGTTGATAAAAATTGCATTTACTGTCCAACCACAGAGTTGATATTAGGTTAGCTTCTTAAACTACCGCACCTGGTTGTTAGTTGCAAATAAGTTTCTGGATTAGTGGTGCTGGAAGAGCACAGCAGTTCAGGCTGCATCCAAGTAGCTTCGAAATCCAGGCAGCATCCAAGTAGCTTCGAAATCCAGGCAGCATCCAAGTAGCTTCGAATCTGCTGTGCTCTTCCAGCACCACTAATCCAGAATCTGTTTTCCAGCATCTGCAGTCATTATTTTTACCTAGTTGCAAATAAGTGGCCTGCATAGAGCCATAAAGCATGTAAACACATCTTACAGTCCAGCTCGTCCATGTTCACCAGTTATCCTAAATTGAAGTCGTCCCATTTGCCTGCATTTGACCCATATGTCTCTAAACCCATCCTATTCATTGCAAGGAGATGCATAGGAGAGCAATTAAGAATCAACATGTTGGTGTGGAATAGAATCACATATAGAATGAATGGGTAAGGAAGGTAAGTAATTATTGCTAAAGGACAGTGCTGAACTAGTTAGATTTTTATGAAAACTTAATGAAAATGATCACTGTCAGACTTTTAGTTTCATTTGTGACAGTGGCCCTTTAACTCACATTGAGATGTTCAATTTGACTTTAATTTAATTCTAATATTAACCTAGACTTTAAGAATACTAGTCTAACAACATAACCACTGCACTCTCAGCATCACATAAATTAACGGTCCATATAATACATGTTTTGCCCCCACCTTCAGCATCAGGTGAAAGATTTTGCTGTTGTTCAATGTGAACAGGAAGAAACCCTTTACCCCATTTTAGATCTCAATATTGAATGCATTCCTGAAGCCAGATAGGTTCAAGTTAGTTATCTCCGACATAAGTAATCAAGTGGTGTTCTGTACCTACAGCTATAGATTTAAGCAATGCATGTCTTCACATAACAATTCAATGCATATTGAAGACTGGATTTTGCCAGTCCCCTCTCTGGATGAACCAGCAGGTGGAAAGGCTTGTAAAATAGCAAGAGTAATCAGAGGTGGTTAACCTATTTTCCATCTACCATCCAACCATTTCATTAAACTGGAGGGTGGCCCTCCCACTCAGAGGTTAATTACACGGCTGAAGTAGCCAATTAAGGGCCCCTTCCCATTGATGCTAGCACTTTGCCAGCAGTGCATGGGGCCTTCTTTCATGGAGTGACTGCCTGTTGGACTCTGATGGTCTCCTTGTGGCCTTGGGGGAGCTGCTGGGGAACTTTCTAATTGGGCACTATGTGGTCCGTGGAGCTCTTTGCAGCTGTGACATCTTCCCTCACCCCTCCCCATTTGCCAGGGACTGCCTGACTGCCCCAGACCCTAGCTGGTTGGTTGAGAAGACAAGTTCTGGATTAGTGGTGCTGGAAGAGCATAGCAGTTCAGGCAGCATCAAAGGAGCTTCGAAATCGACGTTTCGGGCAAAAGCCCTTCATCAGCCCTGAGGTTCTCAGCCCCAAACTTAACATTAAGTATTTAAACTAAGAACCATGAGATGCATGTGTGACCCTGTGCGTAAACTGATCAAGCAGAAGCACCCTGAGCTCCAAAGTGAAATTCTGTAAGGGCAGATGTGATATGGAGTTAGTTCAAAAGTAGCAATAATAATGTGGAGAGACCTGATGTTTGTTGACACCAACTAGATGGAGAACAGTGGACATGGAGCATGCAGCTACATTGTTGTGAAGACAGAGTTTTTGAAGGCCCAGAAAAGCAAACAATGAACTGCTGCCACCAGGTAACCATTCTGACTTTCCAGTCGGGAATTTTCACCATTCAGTTTGTCATGCGAGAAGAAGTGAGTCTGAACTTCATAGAACTGAGCTGAGTTTAGTTAATAATGAGAAGCAAACATGTGGACATAACATGGTTACTGCTCATTAGTGCGATTCAGAACTCACCGTTTAAATCCTAAGCGGAAAATCAGATGTATTTTTTTTGACATCAAGAATCTGATTTTTCCCTTTCTGCTGTACTTTCTCACCAATTCTCACACCACTTAAGGGAATGGAAAGATTCACCAATGTATATTATCAAGACAAAAAAAAAGTGAAATTCCCAGAAGTCCCTGAATTGAGTTATGATAATTAGAAGAGCCTTAAAGACTTTACAAAAGGGGGAAGTTTCTTATTTAGAAGTCATGAACTATGTTAAGTGTTTCTTCTATTCAATTGATCTGTATGTAACAAAGTTCATCTGTTCCTGGGAGTGAAAAGAAGTTCTGAACCAGGATAGACCACAATTAAGGGACATAGCACCATTCATCATTCAATAATATGCTTTTTAATTAAACTAAATCTTGTTGGTTTAATTAACAAACATAATGGAGAAGATTTTTTTTTAATTTCAGAGAAGATGTAGAAAAGGCCAAGATATCAGGAGACTGGACAATTGTACATGATTTTTATTCAACAACATTTGATTCTTTCATGGAGATTAATGCAGCTTTCAAGGTAAATAGACAACACATACTGTTGTATTTTGCTCCAGTAATAATTTTAGGCTAGCTGTTATCCATTGATTTGGTTCTAAATGCACAGAAAAGATAATCAACATTTTCAGGTTATTTTGAAGTTTTTGGGTATCTGTATTTAATGAGACACATTTCAGAATGGTGCCTATGTTTCATTCCCATAAAACTCAGTGATCATGGTGACTCAGTGGTTAGCACTGCTGTCTCACAGTACCAGGACCCGGGTTTGATTCCATCCTTGAGTGACAGTCTGTGTGGAGTTTGCACATTCTCCCCGTGTCTGCGTGAGTTTCCTCTGGGTGCTCTGGTTTCTTCCCACAATCCAAAGATGTACAGGTTAGGTGAATTGTCCATGCCGCAGTGTTCAGTTTATGTAGATAGTCAGGGGTTAAATGTAGGGGAATGGATCTGGATGGATTATTCTTCGGAGGGTTGGTGTGAACTTGTTGGGCTGAAGGGCCTGTTTCCATAATGTAAGGATTCTATGATAATGCTCAGTCAAAGAATCCAACAACTGGAAGATCACACTGTCCTTGTGATCTCTTTGCATTTGTAAAATATCTTTGGGCTTTGCTGAATTTCATTTCCCTACATATTTCCATTCTTGCCTTTGCTTTCCCAATTTACTATTTTAATTTCTTCCTGGATTTCCTATACTCCTATTTGACATATGTTTTCCTTTTATTGTCTCATTCTATTTTTAACATCTGGATTTGTGAGGTTCACCCTTTTCCTTGGGGGAACTCATTTGTTTTGACCACTGACTACCTCCTCTTTGAATAACTCACTATAGGATTTAATTTTCACTTCTAATTAATAATCAAATAAGTAATGTATTTAAATTTATTTACCCCTTTGACCATTACTTCTACTATTAACAATTTATACATTTGCCTGTACCTCTTTCTAATATTGAGTTGCTACACAAACCTCTATATTGTATCAATATCTGTCGATAAGCAGATGTTATTCTGAATCCAATAACATTATCTTAATATGGAATCCCTCAAAGGATCGTTGCAAGGTTGTGCTCTCCTCCTTAGTTGTTAGCTTGAGGTGGGTATGGCAGCATCAATGAATCACAATTTTCCTTTTATTTTTGCTAATCTGTGTTGTTTCTTCTTCTGATATCCAGTATGTTAAAACCAAGATTCATTACAAGTCCTACTTATACTTATTCTTTAATCAGGAGTTAAAAAGTTTGAACTTCCTTACTTCCGGTACTCTTAACTTTTTCCTGCATTTGTCACAATTTACCATCACACATTCATGTAATTTAATAATAACGTTTAGAATTATTTCATCCATCTTGTTCCCTTCAAACCCAAGGGCTGGATCTTCAGCCTCCATTGAGGCAAGAAACAGAGGCAGAGGGTAGCTGAAAGCAGCCCTGTGGGCTTGCATGCAAGCCGTCTGCTCTTCATCCTCATGTCAACTTTTACAGAAATGGGGCTTGTAGGGCTACTGCCTTTCAGGTGGCAGGTGACCCTTAATTTTTCAGTCAGCTTCCAGTTACCCGAAGATATTGGGGTCACTTTAATGGCCAGGAGGTAGATCCCAGAGGCAAACTGGGGAAGAATGCAACACTGCAAGCAGGCTCAGAGATTCCACTTGCCTGCCTAGGTAGCTACTGCATTCAACATCTCCTTATCACCATGATGGCAGCCTAGCTACAAAAGTCATTTTTTTATAATTGAGGATTTAAAGAGGTTTAGGTTGGTGGGTGGGTTTTCATATCTTGAAGCATCCTCTCTGTATCTTAACTTATTTGCTGCCTGCTAATCCATCTCCATTCCTCCCAAGTTGGAAAGCCCCTTTGGTCTTCCAGCTTCAGTGCCTGCCCAACATTTGGACACCTGCCTCCAGGCCAATTTAGTCAACAGCCCAATGGAAATTGAAATGTGTCTGTTACCACTTTGCCCTTCTTGGAGGTTGGGAGTGGTGGGTAGGTATGTAGGAAGGGAACATTCAGGATCCTGAAATAACCCTAACCGCTGTTTCCCCTGAAATAAATTCTAGCCCAATGGATCTTATGACTTTTGTTTTTTTTCTGTGAAGCTTGATGTTCTGGTTTTAATAAGATAAATTTGGAGACCTCTCCAAACAGAAATTACCCTTAAGACAAAGACCAGCTTTGATGCAAGTGTGGCTGGTGAAAAAGATTATGCTTATGTATGTTTGACATTGTTTTATTTCTGCATTGAGATAAGTTTATAACAGTGGCATGGGTATTGCATCTTCTACATTTTTGAACTTCCATTTAGTTTGAATTTATTATGTTAAGATAATAAATGAGAGTTACATTTTCTCTTTTTTCAGGACTACATTATTTTTGCCATATAAAGCCAATAAACATTTACTGAAATGTAGATTTTGCTTTACTGTGTTAATTTTTTTGTTTCATTTGAGCTAAGTCACGTTTTTATTTTTTATTAACTCATAGCGAAGTGCTAATGCACCTTTCAACACATTAGATGATCCAGGCATTAATGTTAATTTAATAAACAGTATCTATGACACCTTACTGAACACAGTGAGTATTTTTAAAATCATTTTTGCAAAATTTGAAAGTTAAGTTCACTTTATTAAATCAAACCGCTTTCAGGGATAGGTACTTAAGAAAACTTTTAGAGAATACCATATTTACAATGCCATCACTGTATTTTTATACTGTAGCATTTATACTGCTGATGTATGCTAAAAGTAATGAGTTACATTGCTGGGGCCACCTCACTCTCTGCGCAAAGAAATAGTTGCTATTTGTATATATGCTTGCTGCAATACAAATCTGTGAAGAGTAAATTGCAAGTTTGGAATAATTCATAGATATTTCTGATATTGCATTTTTATCAACTTACTGTTTTTAAAAAAAGTTGTAAAACATTTCCAAATGTTTAACTATCAGATTGCACGTTCTTAAATGATTGAAAAAGAACTCCACTTCGAGTAAGATTTAGTTCAGGTAATGTTCAAAATTGCACACATATAATTCAGCAGAATAATAATGTGTTTCATAAAATAGTGCTCCTCTCCTGATGTACCTTCAACCTATCATACATAACACCTTGGGAGACCTTGGTTGTACTTTATAAAGTTTGAGCAATATCTTCGTTTTTTAAACATTGCTTACTGTGAATGCTGGCACAATGCATTTTATTTATTAAATTTACAAAGAAAATGATGTGTTCTGTTTACAATTAAAATCATGTGAAGATATGTAACAATCCGGTGCTGTTGTTAATTTTAGCCTCAAGATATTCAAAAAACTGTTCTGAAAGGGATTATTAATAGTCTCCTGAAGAAATGGAAAGGGTAAGACTGGAATATTTTTCTAAATAAAGCTAACAATTGTTTGATACTCAGTCTGCAAATTTGTTCGAGAACCTGGGGAATGTTTGCAAAATATATGCATGGATGTTAATTCTGTTCTGATTCTTCTTTATTATTATTATTATTGATCACATTCACAGTGATTTGATGAGAGCAGGTTATGCAAGGGCAGGAAATGTCCATTTTAGATGTTCCATTTTGCTTTCATTATTTTCAGTGAGAGAAGAGAATAAGATTTGAAAATTACAGAGGAGTAGAAATACCAAGCCAAGGGAATAAGAAAAGATAAATCCTTAAATGCCCTTAAAAGATGTTAATATCCACTATTACAACTTGTTAAAATGTTTTCTGAACATGATATCAAGAAAGCTATCATCTTTGGTGTTTGGATGTATTACAGAAGAATAGGAAACAGATTATGAGCTACAAAATCCCTGGATGTAAGAGGAGAGTGTTGGGGCAGAACAAGGACAGGGCTATGATTTGATACGGAATCTGGTCGCATAAGGTCATTTGTCCGATCTTATCTGTTGTGTCAAGTGTTTGCAGATAGTTATTGCACTCTTCCAATCATTTAAAATGTTGTAGGAGGCAGAATTAGCATAATGATTTGTGTAGTTTTGAAGAAGGGTCAGTGGGCCTAAAATGTTGACTCTGCTTTCTTTCCACAGACCCTGCCAGATCTTCTGAGTTTCTCCAGGAATTTCTATTTTGATTCAGATTTCCAGCATCTGCAGGTTTTGTTTAGCTTAGTGATGTCCCTAGTCAGAAATCTGCCTGTTATTGTTGCCTGCTGTTATTTATAACTGGACGTGGGAAACTAATGCTCTTAGCTTTATGATTGTTTTTAATTAACAATCAGTTCAATTTTTATAAGTGGCTCCCTAAATTAATGTTTTCTGGACACACAAATGTTAATTCTCAATTGATTGTTATTTATTATGATTTCTCTTGTAATAAGTGTGTGACCTGGTTAATCAATGGTTTACAATTGCCATGGAGAACATGAATGGTTTATAGGTGATAAAGTACATTTACACAAGTGTGTATGATTAGTGCATATTAATCATTATATAAATATGGTATTGTTTCCTTTTTTAATGTTAGTTTTCAACAAACAATACTTAAATTATCATTTTACACAATTTAGTAGACTAGAAAAGTTTTTTGATTTTTGAAGATGGTAAAATGGCCAATGATGGGCTAACACTGAGAAAGACACTTGAGAGGACCCATGCTTTAGAGTCTAGGTGGAGAAGATATTAAGTAAATTTTAAAATCCAGTGATCATTTCTTAAGATATTTTGAAGGTAGTGGATGTCACGAACAGCAGACATTAACTTCCACAGAAGTAGAAAATTGTAACGATTTAGTTTTATGTAGCCCATGCAGCTGTCCAAGCCTTGAAGGAAATGTACCAAAATAATTTCAATCATATGGCCAAAACTAATATAAGCACCAGCAGTTCCAACGTGGTTCTCTTCATCAATTTATTATTTAAAAATGCTGCATGGACCACATAGGTAGTGGCCACCTCACTGCCTGTTCCAGGAAATGGGGTGAGTCAAAGGAAGCAGCATTTCATGAACACATTTCTTCCCCATGGTTTATTTATCTTTTCTGTGGCAGAAAGCTGAGTAGATGTTTGTTCCTTTACCAACTGAAATCATGTTCCTCATTTGCTTCTCAGCCAGTTTAAAAACTCAATTGGAGAGTTATCAGATGAGGCCTGAAATGGGCCCAGAGATTGTGATACGTGATTATCATACATCTGTTTATTGTGGAACATGTAGCATGCAAACTTCCTGTAGTCTACTATTTTTAAATGATATTAGTGTGCAGCACACTGGTAAGCATGTATCATTCACAAGCTTAAACACATGCAACAAGCATTACCGAACACAAACTGCACTCTCAAAGCCAACCAGCCCATTTCTAGTGCATTCTGGCTGCAGAAGATTCTGGCAGGCTCAGATGCGATACTTAGTGCAGTAAATGGGAGGGAGAAGGGAAGTTCTTCACCTATGGAGAGCAAGGCTGCCCTCCATATGGGCACTTAGAAGACGGTAGATAGCCACTATTATCAATGTGTCAGCAGTATATTTCCAAAAAACCGGATGTAGTACAGGAAAATTTTTAATGACCTCAAGTGATTATGGAAAGTGAGTTTATCATTAAGTGTCATATTTTTCCAAATCTACCAATAGCCTCTCATACAGCTGCATTCACTGACCTCACTTCACTCACCTATCAACATTATGAGGGATAACTCCTGCTGAGCATTTTTAGCTTCACCTCACCCTCATACATTTAGTTCTGCTGCAAATGCCACATCCACATCTGACACCTTACACACACTACCAGCTACTTAAATATAAAGGCACATCACCCAAACACATTGTACCACTTTCACTGGCCCATTTCCCCTTTGCAGTAGATAAGATGGTCCAGAACCAGAGGCTATAAGAAAATGAGGATTGCAGATGCTGGAGCTCAGAGTCGAGAGTGTAGTGCTGGAAAATAACAGCAGGTTAGACAGGATCCGAGGAGTCGGAGAATCGACATTTTGGGCATAAGCCCTTCATCAGGAATGAGGCTTGTGGGTCGGGCTGAGAGATAGGTAGCTGGGAAAGAGAGAGGAGGATTACCTTTTTAGGGTAGGATGCTGCCTGATCTGCTGTGCTTTTCCAGCACTACACTCTCGATTCTGAGCTCCAGCATCTGCAGTCCTCACTTTCTCCTAGTTGGTTTCAACCTTATTTCAAAGCCTCTTCCAAGTACCTTGGAGAAGTTCTCCTCCTCTCTCTTTTCCAGCTACCTATCCCCCCTCCCATTTATCTCTCAGCGCCAACCCACAGGCCTCATTCCTGATGAAGGACTTATGCCCAAAACGCTGATTCTCCTGCTGTTCGGATGCTACCTGACTTGCTGTGCGTTTCCAGCAATACACTCTCAACCCAGAACCAGAGGTTGTCTGACCTAAGCAGATGTAAACCAATGTGGCTGCATGCCCTTACATCAATGGAGGAAACTGAGACTGTAGCTAGTTGTAAGGTGAAAAGCCATGCAAAGCGAGAGCGTGTTCTGACCTAATCAATCATTTTACTTTGTACTTCTTCCACTTCCTGCAGTATCTTCTGACTTTTTTCAAGTTGCCAATGTTGTAAACAACTTTTTTTTTAACCCCCCCCCCCCCCCCCCCCCCCCCACCACCTTCCCTCATTCCAAATGTGCCCTTGTGCCTTTATCATTTTGCTATCAGATTCAGCAGTGATCTTCCACAAGGAGTAGGATACTAATGATGAAGAAATATAATCACTTAATATCACACCATGTCTTCAGATACAAAATGCTGTATATACTTTATTAGGTAGCAGAGAGGTATGATTTGAAGGTGTGAATCAACATGCACAAGAAGAGGGAAAGGATAGCCAGATTTCCGCCTCCTGGAAGGTGAAGCTGTACTGAGTTTTGTTAGAGAGAACTCAGATGAGGACTTTGGGGTGGTGTACAGGAAAATGCTGTTGGTATTCATAAATAAATACATTGTGCATTGAGAGACTTATTAGAAAGCTACTGTCAAGGAACATGGAAGGATCTAACATCAAGTTACCATCGGACTTTGTGCAGAATTTAGAGACCATTCCTTCCAGGGTGGAAGGGCCAATTCTGGAAGAACATTCATAAATGTCGTGCAGCATCTGATGGCAAGTGTTTCAACTCCATTGCAGCACAACCAAAGGTCACCCAAATGTCGTGATTGTAATGAAGTCAGCCAGATGGAATTCATAAAATAGGAGTTCCCTAATTGGACTAGTCCAACAACCCCAATCAGGGAACCCTGACTGACAGAAATAAATAGAACTGTAAGATGTCCTGTTCACTGTGATAGCTGGCTCTGAGGGAGCTGGATCAGTGCCAAAGGCTCTCCACATGTAACTAAAAGGTGATTTAGTAATGGGGTACCAGCCTTTGTGGAGGTATTCCACAACCCAATGTAGAACCTAAGACCAGTATCATGAAATATTTGCTTGCTACCATTTTGGCTGTGGATAGCTATGTTCAAAAGTTATTTAGGGATCTTTCGGCAGTATTGCAACACATTAATAGGATTGCCAATGCATCACTCCAGGGTGACCTCATGGAGTACAAACCTACTGACTTCTGATGATAGCATTCGTTATCTTCGACTATTAATCTGTCGGTGTCCTTGTGTTGCCTATCCAAAAGCTAACCCAGACTACTGCTGTCCATATAGCAGTGATTCAGTTCAAGGTCTCAATGGCCCAGAGCTACTTGAGGTGGTCCACAGTGTCCCCACTAAATTCAGCAACGTCCAGCCATGCTTTTGCCAGTGGGATGGTATTTGTTTCGGATCAGACCAAACCCCCTTTAAAATATTTTAAGATGGTGGCCTAGATCCTAATCTTTTCTTATTTTATATGCAAATATAAGGTACCTGTTCCAGATACAATGTGACTGGTCAAACTACTCAACATTAAGCAAAACACAATTTATTTAAAATACAATCAAAGAAAGACTAAGTTAGAATAAAACCTCTATTGGAAAACTTAACAGAATAATAGATACAATAACTATTATTAAATAATTATTCCAATAAAGTAACATCCTATAAACACATCCCTTGGCAAAAAAGTAAAATGCAAACACAGATTCTCACATGTAGTTCTCCACTTCCAGAGAAAAAGACATCAAGAAAAAATTCAGAGAGAGTAGCAGCCAGGAAACATTCACTGTAGCTTCCAACTCTGTTGAGACTCTACTAGTTTCTGATGCTACTGAAAAAGAAACCAAAACCCAGAAATCTATATCTGTGAAAGCTGGCCACACCTATTCATGCTGCATTAGAATAAAACCCAAGACCTCACAAGCTATTTATCAAGTGGTCTTCAGTAACCAGCCCAGTGCCTCTGCCTTGCAACCTCTTTTCAAATAAAGGAACAAAATAACCTATTAAAGTGACAGCATCATCATACATTAGATAAGAACACAAGGATAAACAAAGCCATCTTCATGACCAGTACTAAGGAAATCCATGGGGCCGTCAATTAGCTTTTGTATTGAATTTTGCATAGTTTGTTTGACAAAGTTGGTTGGATTAGCTATTTTGTAATTTTTTTTGCATCAGGTTTATGGAGAGGAAGACAGAGGGAAGGTTGTGGAATCTGGATTTGTGGTTGTATTCTGTGAAACCATTGTCGAATAATATGATTGGAGTCAGTCCAACTAGAAGATGTGTTGGTTATCTCCTTGCCTTCTCCTTTCTCAGCTTCTTGTCACATCCCTGGGCTGCAAGGGACATGATGAGAGAGCTGTGCAGAATACAGCAGACCATGATGATTTGCTGTAGTGAGTGTTGCAGGCAGAGCAGTCCAGGAAGCAGAAACAGTGCTTGAAACCTCCAGTGGTCTCCTCTGAGATTTTATAAAGTGTCATGTTTTTATTTGCACATGCTGGCCCTATGTGGCCAGATTGCACACCAGAGACATGAGTGAGGTCTTGAGTGGATAGCCCTTGTCAGTTTTTGGTTTGATGTGGCTCAAATACTGAAGGAACAATGGACAGGTGCAGTGTGGAGGCAATCTGCTTGCTGTGTTCACCAGCATAATGTACTGAACACAACTACACAGTCAGGAAATGATACAAGGCGGTAGTGCTACATCCCAGCATATACTCCAGATGCAACAACTGCAAATTCAAGGGTCTGAAATTAATGAGATCCCGAGCCACAAGAAATCCTACCCTCCTGGAAAACTGTGTGCAAGCTCTGCCTGCTTCTCTCTGAGAAAGCTTGATTTACTCCCCTTTCCTGATGTAGAGTATTATTCATTTCTTTGATGTAATATTGTATCAGGACTTGGGAGATGTTGCAGATGTCACTTGCTCCAACCTAGAATGATCCTAACCTGAAGGAAGTCACAGCCACTAACAGTGCTGTGCAGTACCCTGCATTGAAGCTGGAACTGTCAAATTTCCATGAACACCTCCTTTATAAGGCTGAGACAATGTACACACTGTTCTTGTCATAAGGGGAGTAAAATTAATGCTTCCATAAGATTCTTGGTGGATATAGCCTCATGCTGGGAGCTTATCTCACCTTTCTCCTCTGTCTATCAGCAGCTTGTCCTCCTCTGCTCAGGTCGACGTGTTGCTGCCTTTTGTAAAATGGTACTTATCAGCAACCATCACAGAGCGCAAGTGGTCTGAGCAGATCCTTTAAAATCCAAACCAAGGCCTTTTCAACATGCACCACATTTTGATTAACATTGTCTACTTAAAAAATCTCTGGAAAGTGCCAAACACTTGAGCAAATTCAGATAGAGACAGTAGAGTTTTATCAGCAGCTCACCCTGAGTTGGGGTTTAAGTAGCATTAATGGAAATGTCCTCTTCATACTGATCAATACATGTCCAGCTCTGCTTATTTAAGAGGGACCATTAGCTGGAGTGATGAGATGAAAACTATCTACAGTTGTCAAACTGATGTTATATGCTGACTGACTTCATGATCTGCACGTATTGGGTAACTGCAACACACCCTCCCAACACTACTGACTTGTCTAAAATGGTGGAGAAAGTGAGGACTGCAGATGCTGGAGATCAGAGCTTAAAAATATGTTGCTGGAAAAGCGCAGCAGGTCAGGCAGCATCAAAGGAACAGGAGAATTGATGTTTCAGGCGTAAGCCCTTCTTCAGGAATCCTGCAACACATTTTTAAGCTATTGTCTAAAATGGTGTCCAGTGAATGTCATACATATGTGCAGCATAGAAGCCTTTAAGAATGAATCAATACTCATGCCACCAAAACAACAAATGCTACAGAGTCAAACATTGCAGCCAATCGTAAATGAGCCCACAAATGCATGAGCAAAGAGCTATGTATTAATTCCAAAAGAACCTGATGGTTCACAAGATGGTCGCTGCTGCTTTAAAGGATTGCACAAGGAAATAAAAATATCAGCAGAGCTGTTTATGAGGCCATCTCATTGAAGTATCTTTGAGCAATGACTTTCTACTGCTGCCAATGTCCAACCTCGTTTGCAATCTTGAATCCTGCTCCCAGGCCTACATTTAAAGTAATTGTGTAATTCAGTCACAGTGGAACTCCTCATCCTAATAAGGTCAGAAGTGTAGAATTTGGCAGCTGTTTAAAATGACATTTACAGGGTGGAATTTAGTTAGTGATAAATCTTGAGGATTAACTGAGTTGGATTTACAGACTGCCCAACGTAGTGCAGTTACATTTACAGAACACATTCCAGTGACTCTGCTCAGCAGCTGGACTCCTTTCTGTGTTTGCCACACACAATTTTATACAGTATGATGGCTGTACTTTTTTGTGTTAAACTGTATCTTAAAAGGCACCCAGGGGTTTGACTGTGGAGGTTTGGTTTAAAGATTTATTTTCATTCCAAATGTGCTTAAAATTATCTGATGATATCTTGCATCTTCTGCCAGTGAGCATTACCTGGCAAAAGTGAAAGATACTCAATTATCTCAAATTGTAAAGGGTAAACGTTGCTGTGAAAGGTGATTTTTGGCGAGTTTTACTAACCTCCTCCATTAAAAAGCATCATTGTCTCTGGAAGCTATGTGCATATTTGTTAGCAGGGCTCCTCACGTGTTCAGGCTGCCTTAAAGTGCTGTCACAAGCACTGTCAGAGAGGGAGAATCTGCTGGGGAGAAAGGCTTTGTCCCCCCATATTTTATATTTGCATTGATGTTGTTTAAAACTATTAATTTGTGTTGTTCCTGCAACCAAAATTAATCTGTGAATGAAGTACAATTAATGTCATTACTGCGTCAGTCCACTGAATGACATGAAAGAGATCTGTGTCCGTTATCAGAGCCTAAGGAGGTTGGTTAGCTCAGTTGGCTGGATAGCTGGTTTTTGATGCAGTGCGATGCCAACTGCATGGGTTCATTCTTGCACCAGTTGATATTGTCATGAATGATTCTCCTTCTCAACCTCTCCCCTCACCAGAGGTATGATGACCTTCAGGTTAAGCCAGCACTAGTCGTCTCTCTTTAATGAGACAGCAGCCATAATTGTGACTTTGTCTACCTTTTAGGACCTAAGGATTTCCTTTTCATACAATAGAAGTCTCAATTTCACAGACATCGATTTCAAACCCACTGACTCACACAACTATCTTGACTATACCTCCTCCCAATACCCACCCCCCCCCCCCCCATCCCAGTAAAAACATGATCCCTTACTCCCAATTGCTCCACCTCCGACCTCAGGCTCATCCGAGAGAATGAGATCTTTCTGGACAGGACCTTCAGCGAGGTTATTACACCGAGCATACCAGACCCCGGGGGAAGTACTTGTCAGGAACAGGTTGAATCTCTTGGAAACCATAGAGACAGACGTCACTGCCAGTCCGAGAGGCGGTCAGGTCTGCCAATCAGAAATTGGCATGGAGGCAGAGCCAAGGAGTCAGACATCACACAGAGCCATGGTAATAGGGGACTCCATAGTGAGAGGGACTGAAAGGGGTTTCTGCGGCAACAGATGGGATTTGAGGATGGTGTGTTGCATTCCTGGTGCCAGGAAAAGGACATCGCAGACAGAGTGCAGAAAATCCTCAAGGGTGAAGGTGAAGAGCCAGACGTGGTGGTGCATGTTGGCACAAATGACGTCGGGAAGAAGAGGAAGGACATTCTGCAGCGTGACTTCGGAGAACTCTGAAGAAAGCTGAAAAGCAGGACATCCAGGGTGGTTATCTCCGGTTTGCTTCCAGTTCCTCAAGCTGGAGAGGACAGGAACAGGGAGATAATGGACTTGAATGTGTGGCTGGGGAACTGGTGCAGGAAGCAAGGATTTAAATTCTTGGATCACTGGGGTATGTTTAGCGGTAAGGATAAATTATACAAGAGGGACGGGTTGCACCTTAATAGGTGGGGGACCAGCATTCTGGCAGGTAGGTTTGCCACTGCAACACAGCTGCATTTAAACTAAATAGCGGGGGGAAGGGGACAAACTGGAAGTTTAAGAAGGAAGTTAAAGGGAAAGTTAGAACAAGAGAAGTCAAGAAAGACAACGGAATCAATGAAACAGAAAACTCAGAAAAGGATCATGCCATAAGGTCAAGTGAAATAGGGATTGACAGGAAGGGTGAGGGGAGCAACAAATTAAAAATGTTATATGAATGCACGAAGCATTAGAAATAAGGTGGATGAGCTTGAGGCTCATTTGGAAATTGGCAGTTATGATGTTGTGGGAATATCTGACTCGTGGCTTCAAGTGGTAAGGGCCTGGGAAATGAATATTTATGGCTATACATGCTATCGTAAGGATAGACGGACTGGCAGAGGGGGTGGGATGGCCCTGTTGGTAAGGAATGATATTCAGTCCCTTGCGTGGGGGGACCTAGAATCAGGGGATGTAGAGTCAGTATGGATAGAGCTGAGAAATTCTAAGGGTAGAAAGACCCTAATAGGAGTTATCTACAGGCCCCCAACAGTAGCCTGGATGTAGTGTGTAAGTTGAATAAGGAGCTGAAATTGGTCTGTCGCAAAGATATTACTACAGTTGTTATGGGGGATTTCAACATGCAGGTAGACTGGGAGAATCAGGATGGTACTGGACCCCAGGAAAGGGAGTTTGTGGAGTGCCTCCGAGATGGATTCTTAGAAAAGCTTGTGCTGGAGCCTACCAGGGAGAAAGTAGTTCTGGATCTGGTGTTGTGCAACGAACCGGATTTGATCAGGGACCTCGAAGTAAAGGAATCATTAGGAGGTAGTGACCACAATACAATAAGCTTTTAATCTGCAGTTTGAAAGGGAGAGGGTAGAATTGGAAATGACAATATTTCAGTTGATTAAGGGAAACTATGGAGCTATGAGGGAGGAGCTGGCCAAAGTTCAATGGTGCAATACCCTAGCAGGGATGGCAGTGGAACAACAATGGCAGGTATTTCTGGGTATAATGCAGAAGATGCAGGATCAGTTCATTCCAAAAAGGAAGAAAGATCCTAAGGGGAGGCAGGGGTGGCCGTGGCTGACGAGGGAAGTTAAGGACCATATACAGACAAAAGGGAAAATGTATAACATAGCAAAGATGAGTGGGAAATTGGAGGACTGGGAAGCTTCTAAAGAACAATAGAGGACAACTAAAAAGGTAATACACAAAAAAAAGGTACGAAGGTAAACTGGCCAAAAATATAAAGGAGGATAGTAAAGGCTTTTTTAGGTATGTGAAAAGAAGAAAAATGGTTAAGACTAAAATTGGACCCTTGAAGACAGAAACTGGTGAATTTATTACGGGGAACAAAGAAATGGCAGAAGAGTTGAATTGGTACTTTAGTTCTGTCTTCATTGGCGAAGACACAAGCAATCTCCCAGATGTAATAGTGTCTGAAGGACCTGAACAGAAGACAATACATATTAGGCAGGAAATGGTGCTGAAGAGACTGTTAGGTCTGAAGGCTGATAAGTTCCTGGGACCTGATGGTCTACATCCCAGGGTACTGAAGGAGGTGGCTCTAGAAACCGTGGATGTATTGGTGATCATTTTCCAATGTTCTGTAGATTCAGGATCAGTTCCTGCGGATTGGGGGGTGACTAATGTTGTCCCACTTTTTAAGAAAGGAGGGAGAGAGAAAACAGAAAATTATAGACCAATTAGTCTGACCTCAGTGGTGGGAAAAATGCTGGAATCAATTATAAAGGACGAAATTACAACACATCTGGATAGCAGTAAAAGGATAGGTCAGAGTCAGCATGGACTTATGAAGGGGAAATCATGCTTGACTAATCTTCTGGAATTTTTTGAGGATGTAACTCTGAAGATGGACGAGGGAGATCCAGTAGATGTAGTGTACCTGGACTTTCAGAAAGCCTTTGATAAAGTCCCACATAGGAGGTTAGTGAGCAAAATTAGGGCACATGGTATTAGGGGCAAAATACTGACATGGATTGAAAATTGGTTGGCTGACAGGAAACAAAGAGCTCCCTTTCGGAATGGCAGGTGGTGGCCAGTGGTGTACCGCAGGGATCGGTGCTGAGACTGCAGCTTTTTACAATGTACATTAATGATATAGATGAAGGTATTAAAAGTAATATAGCAAATTTGCTGATGACACAAAGCTGGGTGGCAGGGTGAAATGTGAGGAGGATGTAGGAGAATACAGGGTGACCTGGACAGGCTAGGTGAGTGGATGGATGCATGGCAGATGCAGTTTAATGTGGATAAATGTGTGGTTATCTACTTTGGTGGCAAGAGCAGGAAGGCAGATTATTACCTAAATGGAGTCAAGTTAAATGCAGTACAATGAGATCTAGGTGTTCTTGTATATCAGTCAATGAAAGCAACCATGCAGGTACAGCAGGCAGTGAAGAGCGCTAATAGCATGCCGGCTTCATAACAAGAGGAATTGAGTATAGAAGCAAAGAGGTCCTTCTGCAGCTGTACAGGGCCCTGGTGAGACCGCACCTGGAATATTGTATGCAGTTTTGGTCTCCAAATTTGAGGAAAGACATTCTGGCTATTGAGGGAGTGAAGCGTAGGTTCACGAGGTCAATTCCCAGAATGGCGGGACTATCTTACGCTGAAAGATTGGAGCGACTGGGCTTGTATACACTTGAGTTTAGAAGGCTGAGAGGGGATCTGATTGAGACGTATAAGATTATTAAAGGATTGGACACTCTCTGGAGGCAGGAAGCATGTTCCGCTGATGGGTGAGTCCCGAACCAGTGGACACAGTTTAAAAATAAGGAGTAGGACACTTAGAATAGAGTTGAGGAGAAACTTCTTCACCCAGAGAGTGGTGGGTGTATAGAATGCTCTGCCCCAGAAGGCTGTGGAGGCCAAGTCTCTGGATACTTTCAAGAAAGAGTTGGATAGAGCTCTTAAGGATAGTGGAATCAAGGGTTATGGGGATAAGGCAGGAACAGAATACTGATTGAGGATGATCAGCCATGATCATAATGAATGGTGGTGCTGGCTCAAAGAGCAGAATGGCCTACTCTTGCACCTATTGTCTGTTGTCTATTGTATCTGCTGCCAGGAGGTGCACTTGCATTCCAGGACATCCCAGATGGCCTTCTATTTCAAAGACTGCAATTTCCCTTCCCATACGATCAACAATGCCCTCCAGTGCATCACCTTCACTTCCCTCACCTGTGCCCTTGAACCCCACCCCTCCAAACGCAACAAGGATAGAACCCCTCTTGTCCTCATCTTCCACCCCATTAACCTGTGGATACATTGCAGTATCCTCCGTCATTTCTGCCACCCATAATCAGACCCCACCACCAAAGATATATTTCCCTCCCCACCCCATCTGCATTCCGCTGCGACCTTTACCTGTGAGACTCCCTCATTAAGTCCACGCTCCCCTCACCAACCCACCCTCCATACCCAGCACCTTATCTTGCCACCACACAAGGTGTAAAACCTGTACCTACACCTCCTCCATCATCTCTGTCCAAGGCCCAAAAGGATTTTTTCACATCCGGCAAAGATTTTCTTGCACATTCACCCACCTACTGGTGTCTGTTGCTGATGTGGTCTTCTGTACATCAGGGAGACAGAACACCAACTCAAGGAACATCTCTGGGATACATGCACCAAACAACCCCATTGCCCTGTGGTCAAACATTTCAACTTCCCCTCCCATTCACCCAAGGACATGCAAGTCCTAGGTCAGCCTCCACTGTCAAATCAAAACCACTCACCAACTGGAAGAAGAACGTCTCACCTCCTGCCTTGGGACCCTTTCACCATACGGTATTAACATCAACTTCACTAGTTTCCAAATCTACCTACTCCCACCTCATCCCAGATCCAACCCTCCAACTCGGCACTGTCCTCTTGACCTGTCCCACCTATCTATCTTACTTCCCACCTATTTGCTCCACTCTCCCCAGTGACCTATCACAATTACCTCCACCTGCATCCACTTATTGCCTTCCCAGCTACCTTGCCCCTCCACATTCTTGATGAAGGGCTAATGCCCAATATGATGACTCTCCTCCTCCTTGGATGCAGCCTGACCTAATGTGCTTTTCCAGCGCCACACTTTTCGACTCTGAGTCTCCAGTATCTGCAGTCCTCACTTTCTTTTGATTCAACAGTACCCTAACATAGAAGAGCAAATGTTGAAGGTCACACTTCATGATTTCATATCTGACTACTAGAGTGATTGAGGTAGAGGTAGCTGCAAATATCACTGGCTCACCCTTGCTTATAGACAATTGAATCCCATCATCTACATGTGGTGGGGGTGGTGCCATTACTGCCTCTAAAAGAATTTCTTATTTCTTGAGAAACCTGAAATCCAATGTTCAACTGATAATCTATGTTCAATGAACTGATTCAGTTGGAGTTGTAGTGAAATTGCTATGGTGGTCTTAGAGTTCTTGCTATAGGGAGATGCAGATTAACTGGGCTTCTTGCTTCCATTTATTATCTGCAAACAATGGATTATAAGTGTGTTTTTTTTCATTTGTGGGATATGAGTGTTACTGGCTGGCCAGCATTTTTAACCTCTGAGAAGGTGATAGTGAGCTGCTGCCTTGAACCACTGCAGTCCACCTATTGTGGGTTGACCCACAATACTGTTAGGGAGGGACTTCCAGGATTTGACATGGCAACACTGAAGGAACAGTAATATATTTCCAAGTCAGTATGGTGAGTGGCTTGGAGGGGACCATGAAGGTGGTGGTGTTCCCATGTATCTGCTGCCCTTATCCTTCTGGATGGAAATGTTTGTGGGCTTGGAAGGTATCGTCTGAGGATCTTCCGTGAATTTCTGCAGCGCATCTTGTAGATAATATACACTGCTATTACGTCAGCAGTGGAGGAAGTGGATGCTTGTGAATGTAATACTAATCAAGCAAGCTGCTTTGTTCTGGACGGTGTCAAGCTTTTTGAGTGTTGTTGAAGCTCTACTCATCCAGGTAATCAGGAGTATTCCATCACATTCTTGTCTTATGCCTTGTAGATGATGGATAAGACTTTGCTTCAGGAGGTGAGTTATTCGCTGCAGTATTCCTAGCCTTTGACCTACTGTCTTATAGTACCATGTTTATGTGGTGAGGCCAGTTGAGTTTCTGGTTATGAGTGAATGTCCAGGTGTGGTGGTTACATTGTCTCTTATTGGTGATGGTCGTAGCCTGGCATTTGTATGGCCACTTGTCAGCCCAAGCCTGTATGTTGTCCAGATCTTGTTGCATTTGAACATGGACTGCTTCAGAGTCTGAAGGTCATGAATGGTGCTGAACATTGTGCAATCATTGGTGAACATCCCCACTTCTGATCTTGTGCTGGAAGGCAGGTCATTGATGAAGCAGTTGCAGATAATTGGGCTTAGAACACAACCCTGAGGAACTTCTGCAGAGATGTCCCGGAACTGAGATGGCTGACCTCCAACAACCATGACCATCTTCCTATGTGCCAAGTATGACTCCAACCAGTGGAGAGTTTGCCCCCACACCCATTGATTCCAGTTTTGCTAGGGTTCCTTGTTGCCCCACTCAGTCGAATGCAGTCTTGATGTCAAGGACTGTCACTCTTCCCCTCACCTCAGGAATTCAGCTCTGTTGTCCATGTTTGAACCAAGGCTGCATTGAGGTCAGGAGCTGAGTGCCCTGGCAGAAGACAAACTGGGTGTCATTGAGCAGGTTACTGCTGAACTGGTGCTGCTTGATAGAACTATTAATGACACCTTCCATTACTTCACGGCTGATCGAGAGTTGACTGATGGGGTGGTAATTGGTCAGGCAGGGTTTGTTCTGCTTTTTATATACAGGACATAGCTGGGCATTTTTCCAACTTATCAGGTAGCTGCCAGTATTGTCATTGTACTGGAACAGTCGAGGAGCAGGAGAATTGATGTTTCGGGCAAAAACCATTCATTAGGAAGGGCTGTTCAGATTTCTGATGAAGGGCTTTTGCCTGAAATGTCGATTCTCCTATTCCTAGGATGCTCCCTGACCTGCTGTGCTTTTCCAACACCGCACTCCAGCATCTCTAGAATCTGCAGTCCTCACTCTCTCCACTGTACTGGAACAGTTTGGCTAGGGGAGTGGCAAGTTCTGAAGCACTAGCCTTCAGTACTTTTGCAGAATGTTGTCACAGCCCTTAGCCTTTGTGGTATCCAGTGTTTCCAATTGTTTCTTGACATCACATGGAGTGAATCAAATTGGCCAAGGCTGATCTCTATAATGCTGGAAACGACTGGAGGAGGCCAAGATGGATCATCCATTTGGCATTCTGTGCATAAAAATGTTTGTGTTGGTTTCTATTTCCCCAAGGGCATTCAGTCTGCCAATACTTGTTGTCTAGCCTCTCACAGAAAAAGGGAAGGTTGACTGATATTTCAAAAGATGAAAACTGCCATGGAACCACAGCAAAAATCAATGCCTTTAGGAGAGAAAGTGCAGAACAAATGTGGTTTGTCTCTATGGGCTAATATGGATTCCTTTTATTACCTATAAAATTGCTGCAGTTATGTTGTGCTATTATGGCCATTGGTGAAGAATGTGCATACAATTGCAATGGTGTACCAATCATCCTCTGTTTTGATCAGAGTTGAATTTTTGTTATTTTCCAGACCACGGACAAAAGATGATCTGCGAGCTTATTTTTTACTTGTGCAGGTACGAAACTGTTTTCTATGATAATGGTTATTTTCTGATGTTATTATCACTAATATCATGGGACATAGTTGACAGTGAGCTAATGACCACTCGATCCTCTAGACTGTTCCCTCTGCAACTATTGTTGAGTCTTTTAAAGAAAAATGATTGTGTAGCATATAAATACCCCATAGATCAGTTGGGCTGAATGGTCTATTCCTACACTGTAACTTCTATGTAAAATGTTTATAATGCAATGTCATTCTACATTGTGCACACTAAAACTTTTAAGTATGATCATTGTCATTTGTTTAAAATCTTGGGTTGCTAATTGGAGAATACATGCTAAGTACTGTTTGTTCCTTCTGCAGAACCCTCAGTTTACAAGCACATCAACATATGTCATCTACGCCCATCTATTACGACAGACCGCCACTTTGTCTGAAGCAGATCATCATTTTCTAGTCCACTGGTTTCAAACGTAAAAGATTTTCTTTCTTTAGAGCTCAAAATATTTTGAGCAGAATGGGTTGATAATTAGCTCACTACTTATTTTTCAATGGGAAAATTTAATTAGACTGTAAACCAAGAGGTATAGATAATAATTCTGATTTGCTTTGAAATTCCACTCAGTCTCCTCAACATTACAGTGGTTTGCAACTATAAATATTTTTGGCTCTAATCCAGTCAACATCAAATTGTTGCCAAATCAACTGGGATATAATGTAACACACGAGAAGTGATTGCCAATTTTATATTGATGGAATCCACTCATGCAAATGTCTGCTATCAGAACCAACTTTAGAACAAATCCACCATGTAAAAATAGAGGAACAAGACTAGGACATTTGACCTGTCAAGCCTGTTCCATTATTTAATAAGATTGTGGTTGATCCAGTTGTGGTCTCAGCTCTATTTTCCTGTCTACCCCACTCAACTCCCTTGTCTATCAAAAATCTGTCGAATTCAACCTTCCTCACTACCTTCTCAGCAGAAGAATTCCACATACTGAAGATGCTTAGAAAGGAAAAGAAATCTCTGCATTCAAAGTTTGGGAGAAGATTTGTAGCTCAGGTGCTTGTTGTTGTGGTTCTGTTCGCCGAGCTGGGAATTTGTCTTGCAAACGTTTCGTCCCCTGTCTAGGTGACATCCTCAGTGCTTGGGAGCCTCCTGTGAAGCGCTTCTGTGCTGTTTCCTCCGGCATTTATAATGGCCTGTCTCTGCCGCTTCCGGTTGTCAGTTTGAGCTGTCCGCTGTAGTGGCCGGTATATTGGGTCCAGGTCGATGTGTTTGTTGATAGAGTCTGTGGATGAGTGCCATGCTTCTAGGAATTTCCTGGCTGTTCTCTGTTTGGCTAGCCCTATAATGGTAGTGTTGTCCCAGTCGAATTCATGTTGCTTGTCGTCTGTGTGTGTGGCTACTAAGGATAGCTGGTCGTGTCGTTTCGTGGCTAGTTGGTGTTCGTGTATACGGATCGTTAACTGTCTTCCTGTTTGTCCGATGTAGTGTTTTGTGCAGTCCTTGCATGGGATTTTGTACACTACATTAGTTTTGCAGCAAAACTAATGTAGTCTACAAAATCCCATGCAAGGACTGCACAAAACACTACATCGGACAAACAGGAAGACAGTTAACGATCCGTATACACGAACACCAACTAGCCACGAAACGACACGACCAGCTATCCTTAGTAGCCACACACAGACGACAAGCAACATGAATTCGACTGGGACAACACTACCATTATAGGGCTAGCCAAACAGAGAACAGCCAGGAAATTCCTAGAAGCATGGCACTCATCCACAGACTCTATCAACAAACACATCGACCTGGACCCAATATACCGGCCACTACAGCGGACAGCTCAAACTGACAACCGGAAGCGGCAGAGACAGGCCATTATAAATGCCAGAGGAAACAGCACAGAAGCGCTTCACAGGAGGCTCCCAAGCACTGAGGATGTCACCTAGACAGGGGACAAAACGTTTGCAAGACAAATTCCCAGCTCCGTGAACAGAACCACAACAAAATCTCTGCATCTCTGCTTTAAAAGGAGAACTCTCATTCTGAATCTATGTCCCCTAGTTTTTGTCTCTCCCCTCATGAAACATCTTTCTGGTATCTAGACCACTCATGATCTTTTATTTTTCAATATACTCACATCTAACCCTTCTAAAATCCAATAGATAAAGGCCAAACTGTTGAACCTTTCTTCATAACCTATATCTCTGGAATGATTTGTGTACCTTCTCTGAACTGTGCCTGATATATTAATTATAGTACTTTAAAAGTTGTTTTTTTTCAAATAGAAAGAGAAACTGTACAGAGTACTCCAGATGTGGTCTCACCAACACCATGTACAGCTTTCTGTTTTCATGTTCCATTCCCTTACAATAAGCAAATACTATTTTATTCACCTTCCTGATACACTTGCTGTGTATAACCAACCTTGCCATTCTGATTCTCCAAATTTACATGTAAATTAAAGTTATACATAATTATTGCAGTACATTCTTGCAAGCCTTATTTATTACTTCCTGTATGCTCTATCTTACGGGAGCTTATAAACTACTCTCTCAAAATGCCTGTTATCATTACTATTTTTTATCTCTACCCAAAGGTATTCTACATCTTCACTTTCAAGTTAAAACCATCTCTGTGAATTAATGCCTTCTTTAATAAACAGAATAGCATGTCACCTTTTTCTAGCTTTGTATCATTCTGATATGTCAAAGAACCTTCCACATTTCGGTCCCAGCCTTAGTCAACTTTCGACCATATAGATACATTGGTATATAGAAGTAGGCCATTCAGACCACAAAGCCTGCTCTGCCATTCAATTAGACAACTGATCATCAACCTAAATATCTCTTCTCTGCACTATCTCCATATCTATCCATTGATGTCATTACTCCTCAGAAACCTATTAATTTCTGCCTTTAACATGGTGAATGATAGAGCTTCTGCGGCCTGCTGGGGTAGAGTATTCCAAGGATTCACCACACTGGGTGAAGAAGTTCCTCCTTATCACAGTCTTAAATGGCCTACCTTTATTGTGAGATTATGTCCTGTGGTTCTAGATTCTTGGGGCAACATCTACATCAACCCTGAAATAATTTTATGTTTCAACTAGGTCATTCCTCATTCTTCAAAAAGTCCAGGGAAAATAAACCCTGTCTCCTCAATCTCTCCTCTTAACAAAATCTTGTCATCCCTTATTGATTTGATGAACCTCTATTGCACTCCCTCAATAGCTGGTATATCCTTGTTAACCCACATTATATGCATCTCTAATTTCCTGATTTACACAATGCCAAACATATGATTTGGTGATCTATAAACAATTCCCAAACTTTTCTAGCCGTTGCTGGTTTTTTTTGGTTCCACCCAAACTGATTCCACATTTTAACCTTTTGATCTAAACTTCTCTTACTGAATAATTGAACTCATTCCTTATTAAGAATGCTACACCTCCCTGCCCCCTCCTTTTTCATTTATGCCTATCCCTCCTAAGTAGCTAATATCTTTGGATATTCAGTTTCCAATCCTTAACTTAGCCCATAGCTGGTGGACATCACTCAGCAGAAACTCTTTCCTAGTTCTAAGTATGTTATTGGTATCTACATGGACCATGACTATTGGAAGATCCTTTACCGACCAGAGCAGATGTCTTGAAGCCTAACATTGGACATACAACACAGTAAATCTTATCAGAAAATATGAGACATTTCACCTTTGAGAGAGAATATTATCTTGGAATTTTCTATCTGAATGGTGAGGTTTCAGAACCTGCTTCATTTCCATGGTGAGGGTCATGATGTTGTTGGTTAGACCTGCCTTTGGGAAAATAACTCCTATCAGTCACTTTTTCTTGTCTGTGGTCCTTTACACCTGTTTACATAGGTCCAGTCTTATCCACCGAAGCAATAATAAATACAACTTTCAAGCAAAACCTGCTGCTTAGTGAGCAGAGAAAAGAAATCTCAGTAACTATCCTCACATTGGACCAGGCTTGCAAGAGAAATTACAACACCCAATTTTGCTGCTCTGTCTGAAATGAGCACAGACCAGAAATCAAATCTGGGTCATTTGTTGTCTGGATGACTTAATTATTCACTAGATGGCCTTCCTGAATCATTGGTGAAAGTATTTCATTAATCAGCTGAACATCATGACCTCAATGGGATAATGACTAACTGCAAGATTGATTTGTGTTTTCCTCAGATTGCCCTTAAGGAGATTTAAACAATTGGTAGAAAGATTACTGCAGTTCATATCTTTACGTCTGTTTCCGGCAAAACCAGATGACCTACCACCCATGGCAAAGTGTACTTGGTGGATTCCTTCAGCAACAAGAGTCTTGGCTTTGCTCAGTGAGTATCTGTGGGAGGTTGTTGCATTGTGCATTTCAAATGTAGATAATGTCTCAAATCTAGAGAATGATTTGCTTGTGTAACAATATAAGCAATTTGAATAAGATAATTGTAGTCTTTGCATTTAAAACACACTGGGTAAAATTAGGTTCCATAATGTGCATTTTTTTGGGCAGTATGAAACCTTTCAAACAATTGAAATGAGATCCAATGGGAAATGTGGCAGATACTTATTTGTAAAAGAGTTTACGCTATCTCACCATGTGCAGATCATACATCCACACTATTCTCTAAGTTATGTGCAGCATCAGTATCTGAGCTGATAGCTGTGACCATAATGAAGTGGTTGTGTCTCTTTATCTTCACTGTCCCCTTGGCCATCCTCTACTGCAGAGGTATGTTCCAGTTTTTGAATATCCAAAAAGAAGAAAGGACAAAGGTTGGTTTATGGTAAAGACGGAGAAGGAAGTGCAAAGTAAAGATCTGCAACATCAGATTGTAGGACAGGACAGATTGAGGGAGGAGGGTGAAGCGGGATGATAGGGAAAGGATTAGTTATGCATCTATCTATCTATTTATCTGTTGCCACCACCACAGAAATGGTCCTTCTATTATATTCAATATTATCTCCAAGGGGGATAAAAGATGCAGGCCAAACACTACCACCTTCCCCCAACCCCACTCCCATTATTTATTGCAGCAAATTCAAAGCTTTCAACAGGTCCACTGCTTCCCAAAACCTAGTCCCTCACTCAGGCATGAAATTTCCTGGTCATGACCAGCTCTTCATGAGGTTACAGGCAAACATTTCAGGGTATGTTGGGCAGCCTTTGGGAGATCTGTGCAAGTCCTGTTAAATCCTTGAAACACTATTCAATTCTGAGAAGGCTCCAGGATAATTGGTGTCAGGTAACTTGTTAGAGAGACAATAGCCAACTTCCTGGACAAACAGAACAGATGACATGACGGGGAACCTATCAATGAGGACTGCATACTCAAACTATGATTGCTTGATGACACACTTCACATTCAACAACCAAATATATGAACAGATCAGTGGAACACCAATGGGCTCACCCATCTTTGGGCTCATAGGAGAAGCAGTGATGCAAAGACTGGAACAAACAGCCCTCCCACAAATCTAGCCCAAACTCTGGATCAGGTAGGTGGACAACACTTTTCTTATTATTAAGAGAACAGAAATTGAGAACTCACACCGAATTATCAACACCATGCTCACAGGGATCGGATTTACGAGAATAGGAAACCAACAATCAACTCCCATTCCTGGATGTGATGGTGGAAAGAACACAGGATGGTAAATGCACTACAAAAGCATACAGAAAAGCCACACACAGACCAGATCGTGAACTACAACACCAACTACCCGAAGACACACAAGAGAAGCTATATGAGGACCCTATTCAAAATGGCGACAACATACTGCAGCGCTCCTGGCCTACAAAGAGAAGAAGGAGGAGAACACCTCTCCAGAGTATTCGCCAAGAATAGACATCCCCACAACTTCATCCACAGATGCCCAACAGATAAACAATGTGATGAGGACATGCCATGACATAACTCACTAACCACTCTACCTTATATTAAAAAATCTCGGAACTGACAGCCAGACTTCTCCGACTACACAGATTCATGACAGCCCATAAACTGACAACTGCGTTCCGACAACAACTCGCCAGAACAAAAGACCTTTACTCATCATGCGTAAGACTAACGTAATTTACAAGATTCCATGCAGACTGCATGAAACACCATATATGACAGACAAGCAGACAACTAGCAATCCGCATCCATGAACACCAACTAGCTACTAAACAACATGACCAATTGTCCCTAGTAGCCATACACACAGATGACAAGGACCACAAATTCAATTGGGACAACACAACGATCATAGACAAGCCAAAAAGAGGACAGCCAGAGAATTTCTAGAAGTGTGGCACTCATCCACACACTCTAACAAACACATAGACCTCGATCTCATATACCAGCCACTACAACAAACAACTGGAACAGGCAACCGGAAGTAGCAGGAAGGGAACCAAATAAATTCCAGTAGACAACGTGCAGCAACTCTTCACAGGAGGCTCCAAAGCACTGAAGATGTCACCTAGACAGGGGACGAAACATCTGCAAATCAACTTCCCAGCTTGGCAAAGATACCCACAACTATGATAATTTATTTATAGCTGGGGTTTAGTATGACAGAGTCACTGCGTTAAAGGTTTTCTCTGAGTGAGAAGAAACATTTAAGAGAAATTGCAGCAAATTTTTGCAGAATTGACACTAGGCAAGGCTGAAGCAGATGCCAATGTATGGTTCAAAAAAGATATATATTTGAAGCATTGAAGAAATCCATGCTAATTGCTGAGATTAAACAAGGGGATAAGTTTTGGATTACTGCAGCAAAATCCACATCACTGGCACACTGGTCTAAATTACTGCTTTTTTTCTTTGAACTAAGCTTGCTACATATTAAATATTTTTTGAAAATTTAATTGCTAGCTCTTTATTTGAAAGATTTAAATTATTCTACGAATAGTTATTCTATAAATGTTAGGTTTTTGTGTGTCTTACTGTTACCACAGATGCAGCTAACAGTCTGGCAAATCCTCCAATTATTCCTTTCGTGGATTTCTACAACTCTACCTTGGATCATATTGACCTCATGGAGGAGTATCATATCTGGCAGTGTTATGGAAATTCTCACAGGTGAGAAAAACTAATTGTTCAAACTAGATTAAAGTAGATTTTTCCCAACACTTTTTTTTCAAAATTAGACTATAATATACTTAATGTCAAAATTTTGTGTGTTTTTATATCCTTGATCCTCACCTTTTTTTTGATTGAAAATTCCTTCTATAAAAGAATCAGTATTAGTGAATGCCAATCTGGTGTACAATAATACTCATAATACAAAAGTGCTGCAGGTAAAGGTTAAGGAAATAGATTTTCAATTAGAGTGGCAATTTCAGGTGAACTTCACTGATGTAGAAAATGGTGAAATAGACTAACGATAAACACCAAGTGTGTTTCCACCAGCACTATCATACCTGCCAACTGAATTATTTTTACTGTGGTTAAATATTGCCTATCAATGGCATACATAGCCAATCAGTTCATAAAATAGATGCAATACAAACAACTGCTATATATAGTTAAATGTTTAATAAGTTCAAAACAGTTGACTATTAATTTTTTGAAAAAATAATTTGCAGAGAATATGAATTTGAATTTCAGTGGTGTTTGGAAACAAATGCTTAAGAATGACATCACAGGAAAGTTGTGAGTTGACTGGTTGTTTAGCAACTATCTTTCAGGATTGTGTTTCAACTGCACTAACTTTGAAAAATGTAAACCTCTAAACTAATACAAGGAAAGTAAGATTTTATAGATACAGGAGGGTAAGCCAATTTATAATTGAGGGCAAAGAACTTCTACTGATTTCCACTTTATGGCTAATAGAACACGAGTAAGGTAAAACCAAGTAAAAGTAACTTAAAAGTATTGTGGGTAAATCACCACAAGCTGCCTTTAATTTTGCTATTCATTAAGAAATCACACTATCAAGTACTGGATCAATTATATAAACTTGATTGCATGTGACAACCAAAATAAGATTCAAGTAAGCAAGTTAAGTCTCACAACCCAACTTTGTTATTACACAATTAATGGGGGAATTTAGCCACAATTCCAACAAACACTGTATGTCTCTGGATGGGCCCAGGGTTCAATCCCTATGCAGTTTTATTCTCTGGAGTTCTCCGACTAATTAACTCTGGAGTTGAATTCTTCTGTTCTTCAGGTTTATGGTGTGACATTATTGTTGATCCTTTAGAATCTTACATCCACAATATTGCAAGTCTGCAGTTTGCCATATTAACATGAGTAGCTTCCCTGTTCCTTGTCACATTTGGCATTGATTATCTGTTTGAAGATACAGTTTCCTTGCAACAGATGCCTTAAACGTCCTTGAGGCATAAGTTATAAAACACCTGATAAAATGGTTTTGTTTATGTAGCTTCAACTCCTCCTTTTCCCAGGCATAGCTAATTACTTTCAATTCCTGAATAACAATTTATCTTTATCCCTCAGCAGTTTATTCCACTTACAGCTATTGCTGATTCTTTCGATCCAGGACTTTAATGACTCAACAAAAGTTTAAGATTAAGGTAAAGCAGGACAGTTTGGCCAAGTGGAATGCCTGCCCTCTGGCATGTGGAGAAACAACTTTTCAATGAACTTGAATTACCTGAACCCCTGAGGGTCTCTGTTCGACAACACTTCCCAGGGCCCTACTATTAACTGTATAAGTCGTGCCCTTGTTCGTCTTAACAAAATGCTACATTTCACATTTATCTAACTTAAATTGATCAAATTCCCTTCATAATCTTAAATAACCTTCTTCACCGTCTACTATATAACCAATTTTGGTGTTATCCACAACACAGAAAATAACTGCTCATTTGGCAAAATATGACTTAGTATATAAACTGTTTAGATACAAGTCAGCAAACAATTCAAGTATGAACAATCTAGAATGAGAATTTTATTTACAGCGAAGTCCCAATCAAGTTCCTCAAACAGAAATTTATAATTTTATTATCAAAGCAATAGATTGCATCTTCTGGTTTCACAACCTTAAAAAATGCTGTTTTTCTTATTTGTCTATTTTCATTTATACTTTAGTTTTTTTATAAGTACTGCTGAACAGATCATTAAAACAATGCAGATATTTTACAGGATAATGGGGTTGGAGAAGGTTACAGAGAAAGGGAGGAACAAAGACCAAAAAGCATATGCAAACAAAAATAAGAATTTTTAAAATGAAACATTGTCCGACCTTGAGCAAATGGAAGTAGTGACCACGGAGTAAGGGGCAACAGAACTTGATGTGAATTGTGAAAACGGTAACGCAGTATTGGGTGGCCTCAGGTTTTGTGAAGGATAATATTTTGT
Source organism: Chiloscyllium punctatum (assembly GCF_047496795.1). NCBI lineage: Eukaryota > Metazoa > Chordata > Chondrichthyes > Orectolobiformes > Hemiscylliidae > Chiloscyllium > Chiloscyllium punctatum. The sequence goes on along the minus strand of NC_092776.1, from coordinate 45,978,840 downwards.
GGAGACGGGCCAGAATGTAGTGGAATAATCAGACCTAGGGCAGTATTCCAAAGGTAGAAATAGACAGTATAGATGTTGTATTAAGTATTTGGTCGGAAGCTCATCTTGTGGTCAGAGGTACCAAGCTTTGGTAAACAAAGAAATTGAGTATTTATTATTTTGAGAGCACATTTTTGGTTTATTTGTTGCTCACATTTTAAGATCAATGTACCCTTTTTAGTATCAAAACATGCTACTCAAAGTTGTAACATATAGCACAAGGGTGCCCCCTTGAGGATATTTGACCTGTTACAGGGCATTTGTGATTTTGGTCATTAGATTTAATTACAAATGTGTAATGATCAGTCTCACAATCACATTAGCAATATTTGTGATATTTGTATTTAAACAAAACATTTTGAGGTTTACAACTGAAGAGATTTTGGATAGAGCCTATTCTTTGTGATTCAAGTATTAGAAATATAAGACTTAATGCAGTTTAGCATACATCTAAAATAATATGTTTAATTGTTATTCAGTATGATTTACTGGAATTAAAAGTAATCTATAACTGAAGGAGTGTCTTGCCCCTGTTCTGCATTTACCTTTAACACCTTGCACCATTCTGTGTTGTGTACCACCAATTAATTCTTTACCCATGGTCCCTTCATTAGCTGCGTTCATAAATGTTTTTTAGAGAAGGAACTAAACTTCTCAAAAACTGATTAAAATTTAATGATGAAGAAAGTTTTGCATGGGAATGACTTGTGAACTGGTAAGTGGAGTCTGTTGCTAAGTGATTGAATGGACTGACTGAAAATCTCTGACCCTCTCACTCGGTGTACCACTTTACCTTTTAATCAGCCCAGGTATGCTGCTGCCCACCCACCTACCTGTCCTATCTATATCTTTGCACAGTTACTGTTCATTTGGCCTGAATACTGCACGCCAACTACTTTGCCATCAGTAGACATTTGTTAGGGATTATCAATCATGATTGTCTCCACTTTGTCTCAACACACCTGCTTGAATGGTTTGCTTTTCCCTTGTTTATTTGGTACTGCTGCACGTACCTTAATGTGGATAGTTAAAGTGTTTGTCTGTATCTGAAGCCATAGCTCACTTGATAATATTCTTACCTCCAAGTAAATAGTAAATTGGGTTCAAATCATACTATAGTGGTTTGAGCGCAAATGTCTAGGCTGACGCAGTGCAGTGGAGTACTGAAGGAGTGCTGCTTTGCTGAAGGCGCACAGTCTTTTAATTGAAGCATTAAACTGGTGTCTGGTCTGCTTTCTCTGGTGGACAGTAATAATCCAACATGTTAATTGAAGGAGAGCAGAATTGTTGTCCTTGGTGGCCTGGCCAATATTTATCCCTAAACCAGCACAGAAAAATACACTTATCTGGGCAGTATCAAATTGCTGATGGGAAGAGCTTGCTGTGCACAATTGATTGCAAAATATTTTGGGAGATTCTGAGATCACAAAAAGTTTTCATTTTCTTTCACTTTGTGCTCTCTGGGTCGTCTTTGCTCACACCTGCATGTTAAACTGCTTCACAAGGACATATTTTGTGCTATGCCATAAAATAGTGGTGATGTTTTGGAAAGGTCTGATACAATATGTACCAGATGCAGGAAATGTAATTGTATAGCTAGGTTGCAACAGCATTGTACTACTAATTCAGATGTCCATAATCCTTTTTGAAGACTTTTTTTTAAATTACAGGTTTTCCTTCTGCCAGTTTCCTTTCATTCTCTCCTTAGCAGCAAAGAAAATTATTATCCAGAGGGACTCTGAACGTCAGATGATCACAGTAGCTAGGGTAAGTAAACATTAGGCAACTTTTCTGGAAACAAACTTTGGTGAGTGCTTGGCATTGGATCATTTATAGAAGAAGGTAGAATATTTTGTTTTTAGCACTCTGACCTGGTTTATCTTTTTAAAACCTCATTCACACAACATCCCTAGTTTCTCATGTTCCAGCTAATGTTCAGATTTTAGTCTCAGCTGCTGTTTGAGCTTGTCATTCTTGCTCTCCTCTGTGAATTTTTAGTCACCCTATCAAGATTTGCAAGGTGGAGCATGTTGTTATTATAGCTCTCGTACAATGAAGAGGGACTTGGGGATTCTAGGGCTCCTTTTTATTGGACATGAGTTCTAAGGGTAGCAATGCTATGATACAGACTGATATGCAGTCTCAATCAAACAATTTTGGCAAAAATGAAACCATGTGTTGTTCAGGTGGTTTGTAGTGATGCGAAAAAAAAGAGCTAAATGAAAAATGGACAAAGGCCCCATTTCCTAGCACTATTCTGCTTTATCATTTTATGTAAAAATAAGAAATAATCAAAGTTGTGTTCTATTGCATTGATTGTGCCCTTGCAAATGTTTAAAACGTGCCACGCTAGCTTCAGACTACTCGTCTTCTTCCTGTACAGCAAAGCTTGGTTGATAAAGTGTCTCGTAGACAGAAGCCAGACATCAACATGCTTTTCCTAAATGTTAAAGTCAGACGCTCGCATTTGGTTAACGATTCACTGGATGAGGTAATGTCAGCTCCTGAATCTGTTTTTATAGTTAAATTGACTATAATTAATCAAATAAATGTAAAATTTCCTCTTTGTTCGGATTGTAATAAACCAATTATGAGTAGTTAAGTATTGCTGTTCAGTTTTTGTGCAAGTATCTTTTGAACTACCAGATAATAAGATCTGCATTGAAATGAAGTGCTACCCATGGTGAATTATTTCTGCTGAGCTGTGCCCACAGTTATATACATAGTTGCAACATCAGTGTTTTGTATCCTCCCAAAAAACAGTAATGATCAGTAACTCAGAAGAACTCAATAACCTGCTTCAAGTAGGATCATGGATCCTATACAATCACCTGAGCTGCTAGAACAGCACCCTTAGTTTATTCTTAAAAATGGGATACCAAAGTATCAGCAGAGGTCAGCCTACATCCAAATGTTATGATCCCAGCTCGTGTTACTACTGGACAGGTGAAATTCCAGACAGAAATGTAGCTTGATAGATCATATTTTTTTATCTAACGACGTGGTGTTTCATTAAAATATAATCACACAAAGCTGCAAATTTGGTTTTAACAATACAGGTACTGTTGCCATAATCTTACCAGATAATAGGGCTACGCTTTCATTTACAGGGAGATGACTGGTGGTGGCCTAACATGAGGGTCACCATGCCTCAGGCAAATGAAGAGATTGAGGATGGTCCTTCATAGTGACCTTAGCCAGTGTGGGATTTGAACCCATGCTGTTGGCATCACTCTGCATCGCACACCAGCCATCCAGCCATCAAAGCTAAAACTAAAACCATTTATTTCAGTAAAGAAATGTAGGTAAAATAGAATAAACCAAACTATTTCTGCAGATGATGGTGAGCTGTCTCATTGGGTTTCGGTAATACCACAGTACTGCTTGGAAGAGAATTTCAGGAATTTTATCCAGGGACACAGAAGGAACAGTAATACATTTCCAAGTCTGGATGGTGTGTGACTTGAATAGGAACTTCTGGGTGCTGGTGTTCCCTTGTATTGGCTGCCCTTGTCTTTCCAGATGGTATAGATCATGAGTTTGAGACATGCTGTGGAAGAAGGCTTGGTGAGTTACTCCCAGTCAAGTTGGCTTTACCCTGGTGCTGTTGAGTTTCTTGTGTTGTTGGAGCTGCACCCATCCAGACAAATGATGAGTATTCTCTCACACTCCTGATTTCTGACTGGTAGATCGTGGTCAGGCTTTGGAGAGACATGAAGTGAGTTATTGCAAAATTCCCAAAATATAACCTGCTCTCACAGCCACATACTCATACAGCTGGCCAAGTGCAATTTCTAATCAATGGTAACTCCGAGACTTTTGTTAATGGGGAATTCACTAATGGAAAGACCGTTGAACATCAAGGGGTGAGTGTAAGGTTTTCTCCTGTTGGAAGTGCCCCTTGTCTGGCATTTGTCTGGTGTGATTGTTAATTTCCACTCCTCAGCCCATACCTAAATATTGTTCAGTTCTTCCTGAATAAGGACATGGGTTGCTTCAATATCTGTGGAGTCATGAATGGTGCTGAATATTATGCAATCATCAGCATAAGTCCCCACTTCTAATCTTATGATGGAGGGAAGATGGTGGGTGAAGCAACCAAAGATGATTGAGCCTAGGACACTACTTTGAAGAACTCCTGCAGATATGTCCTGGAGCTGAGATAAACAAACATATGAAATAGGAGCAGTAGATCATTTGGCCCTTTGATACCACCCCACAGTAAGATTAAGGCTGATTTATTGCATTTCAAATTCCATATCTGTCTGTCCCTGATGAACTTCAATAACTTTGCCTAACAAGAACCTATCACCATTTTAAAAATATTAAATGACCCTGTCTCTACCTCCTCCTTGATTGACCTCCCACAGCCACAGTCATCTTCCTTTGTCCAATACTGTAATGGTGTTATGTGATAGCAGCATTTGCGATGTCTTCAATCACTTGGATTGAGTGTAGTCTGATCAGAAAGTGATTGGTTTGACTTCACATTGTTTGCTTGATGCCAGGATTGTAACTGGCCAGGGTCTTGGGTAACTTGCAGTTTGTGGTGTTCCTGTGTGTCCGCTGAGCTTGTCCTTTAATGTGGTATAGTTTGTGACTTTGTATAGTGTTGTCTAAGGAGCATGATTGTGTTTGTGCTGCCCTTTTTTTTTACTATGTTCATCTGTGCAAAATTTTTAAGGCATGGTATATAAAGCTTTTGCTCATGATTTAACTTCAAATTTTTATTTTCCTCAGTTAATCAACCTTAGCATTAGGCTAATGCTTCAGGCTTAACGTGATCTACATTAAGGCTAAAACTTGAGAATATTTCAGAAAATGGTTGAAGGTTATAAAGCATAACACATTTGTTCGAGGAGTTGCCTTGGGTTGAGGTCATTATTAATTGGGTGCCTGAGAAACTGATGTTGAACTCCCTAAGATTTTCAGATTTACACCAGTAACATCTGGCAAAGAACCCAAAGGGATAATATGGGCACATTTATTTCAGTGAAGCAACTTGATATGAATTGCGCTGCCCAAAAGGGGATGAAGTAGAAACAGATTTTAAAAAGAAAAATTGCAGAGCAATTGGAAAAGAGTGAAACTCATTGAAAGCTCTTTCAAGCAGCCACATTAGGCCAAATGGTCTCTTTCTATACAGTAAGATTTTGTAATAACCCACATTCAGAAGTGCATGTTTGTTAAATTTGCAGTTAGTATTATATTAAAGCCTAAGTAGGCACTTAAAGGATTTCAAAGTGAGTTAGATAACATATTTTAGCTTCCATTTGTATGCTTTTTTGTATTTAGTATGAATAAATAAAAGTTATAGGGAAAGAAAAAAAATGGGATGAGACATTTACATTATGGATAATTGTTGAAATATTGGGGTTGAAGTTGCAAGACTTGCGTGTTTTATAAGAGATAAAGATCAACATTCCTGACCACAGTGAAACAACAGTAAACTAATAACAATAAACAAAACTAAAAAAATTGCTGAACTATATACATTGGAGGGTATTATGCAGAAACTGCAAGTCATTTACTTCGAACATCTCTAATTCCTTGTTCAGATCTGGTTACCAAATTCAAAGAGACTTGGGGGTTTTCATGGTTTGAAAGACTCTTGACTGATTCTGGAAACTGCATGAAGAAGAAAGTGGTAAAGGAGATACTGTTCCAAGAATATTCAAAGGGAATTTTGAATAATCACCAAAATATTTTCATAAATGAGTGGTTCTGAATTGCTGAAATTGTTTAGGGAAAAGTGGATGCTGAGATTTGAGGGCAAGCTTTCTATGGGATTGTTCTCGAAAAATAAGCTAATATAAATTAAGTAAACTGCAATTTTTCATGTATCTTGCTTTTATAGCATGTCACCTTGTAATGAATGACATCAATTGCATCAATAATTAAATAGTTAGTTTGACCAAAGAAAAAAATGGCAATTTTAAAACTTATTTGTGAAATGAATATAAAGTATTACGTGTATTCCAATTGGGTTCAGTATCATTCCTCTGATATAAAAAGATCTAGTTATAAATCTGCAATGGCTATGTGTGAGAACACTGACACATACCACAATCATAGGAAGATAACATACATTTTATACTAAAATAGGCAAGAATGAAGTGTGGATGATGACACAAAGTCTGCAGAGGGATATAGGTTAAGTGAGTGGACAAATATAAATGGAATATAATGTGGGCAAATGTTTAGTTCTGATTAGAGAAGATGACTATTATTAAATTACAAAAGTGTAGAAAGCTATGAACAGAGGGACATGGAAGCCCTCACCCATGAATTACAAAAAGCTAGCATCCAAATTCAGCAGGCTATAGGGAAGGCAAATGGAGTAAAGGCCTTTTTCAAAGGAATGGAGTAAACAAGTAGGAAGGTTTTGCTAAAACTACACAAGGCACTTGTCAGCAACAGCCAGAATATTGCAAATAGTTTTGGATACCCTATTTAAGGAAAGGTATAAGAGCCATGAGGTTTTGCTGTAGCTCTATAAAACCCTGGTTATAAGATTTATAAGAGATAAAAATCAACATTCCTGATCACATTGAAGCAACAGTGAACTAACAACCGTAAACACTTGGAATATTGTGTCTACTTCTGGTCACCTCATTATTAGGAAAGATGTGGAAGCTTTAGACAGGAGATTTGCCAGGATGCTGCCGAGACTGGAGGGCTTCTCTTATGAAGAGAGGTTGAGTGAGCTAGGGCTTTTCACACTGGAGAGAAAAAGGAAAATGGGTGATTTGGTGGAGGTGTACAAGGTAATAAGAGGCATAGATAGAGTAGATAGCCAGAGACTTTTCCCCAGGACAAAAATAGCTGTCACAAAGGCTCATAATTTAAAGGTGACTGGAGGAAGTTATAGGGAGATGTCAAAGGTAGGTTCTTTACTCTGAAAGTGGTGGGTGCATGGAATCCACTGCCAGCGGTGGTAGTAGAATCAGAGACATTAGGGACATTTAAACGACTGTTGGACATGCACATGGACAGCAGTAATTTGAGGGGTGTGTAGGTTAGATTGATCTTAGATTAATATAAATGCTCAGCACAGCATCGTGGGCCAAAGGGCCTGTACTGTGCTATACTGTTCTATGTTCTATAGATCCTGGCATTGGAAGCAGCCAAGAGAAAATTCACTAGACTGATGCCAGGTATGGAGGGACTGTCTTATGAGGAGAAATGGAGTAGGTTGGGTCTGTACTCAATGCAATATAGAAGAATGCGAGGTGATCTTTTTGAAACATTGAGGATTCTTAGGGGGTTTGATAGGGTAGATACATAAAGGTTGTTTCTACATGTGATATGGTCTATGACCAGAGGGCATTATCTCAGAATAAGATGTTGCATAGAGATGAGGAGGAACTTTGTCTCTGAGAATAAATCTGTTATTGGAGAGGGCTGTTGAGGCTGTGGTGTTGAATGTACTTAATGAGATAGACAAATTTTTAATCAGTAAGGAAATCAAGGACTATTGAGAAAAGACAGGAAAGTGGAGTTAAGGATTGTCAGTTCAGCCATCATCTCATTGAATGGCAGAGCAGACTTGATGGGCTGAATGGTCTACTTCTGCCTCCTACATCTTAGTCTTATCTCTCTACAAGGACTCAATTACTATACACTATATGATCATCCATTGCATTGCGCATATGTGTTAAGAGCAAGTATATGGTAATAAAATTAAGATACATGATGTATGGCATGAGGGGAGCATGAGTGATTGGGGGAGAGGTTAGGAAGGAAGTTGTTGAATGTGCTACTTTTCTTGCAAGCCCTGTTGCAGGTGCAGCCTACCACACCTGGTGGATTGTATTCCTGACATACCAGCCACAGTTTTAAACAACAGAGGAAAAATAAAGATGTGATTGTTGATGATAAGTGAGATGTACAATTGAAATATAAATGATGTTCTTCACAACTGCTCTGATTGAATGGACTATTAAAAATGCCACTTTAGCAGTTATCTTGTAACTACACCAAATTACTTGACTGACAAAATATTTTGATGGCGCAACAGCAAACTTTGGCATGATTTAATATAGAAACTAAAGTACAAAGTTAAGCACGTTATTTGTTATGATATAGGGCGACGTAGTACAGTGATTAGCACTACTGCCTGTCAGTGCCAGGGAACCGGGTTTGCCTTGGGTGATTGTTTGTACAGAGTTTCGATGTTCTCCCATGTCTGCATGGTGCTCCTATTTCCTCCCACAGCACAAAGACGTGCAGGTTAGGTGGATTGGCTATGCTAAACACAATTGAAATGCTCTTTGGAGGGTCAATGCAGAACCAGTAGGGCCAAATGCACTACAGAAATTCTATGTTGAAAATATATTTTCTCTTACCCACAATTCATTTTTACAATTTCATGTGTCATTTATTTTTAAAGTTCTGTTCCTCATCTTCCCTCTGGACATCTCTTTTATGTTACAGTTAACAAGAAAAAGGGCAGATTTAAAAAAGAAGCTGAAAATCACCTTTGTTGGTGAAGCTGGATTGGATATGGGCGGTCTCACCAAAGAGTGGTTTCTTCTGCTCATTCGTCAGATCTTCCAACCTGATTATGGTATGATTTAAAAATAGTAAAATTAATAAATCAGTTTTCTGAAAACACTTCTGATTGGGAGCAAGTGAATCTGTTGAAGTAATTTATTCCTCCAATTCTCTGTTGTATGTCACCTAAAATTAAAGGTTGTTGCAAAACCTGTTGCCCAAGATTTAGCTTTGTAGCCCATCATATTCTCTGGACCACTATTTGAAGAAGGTCCTGTGGTTCCGCTTCAGTCCCATATTCAAGGAGTTTTAGTCACCTAGAGGTAGTGGGAAGGATTCTGGTGGAGGTGGGGTGCAGGAACATCGGTGGCATGGAGGAGTACGATGGCACAGTGGTTAACACTGTTGCCTCACAGCACAAGAGACCCTGGTTTGAGTCCAGGGTCTCCAGGTGACTGGTCTGTCTGTGTGGAGTTTGCAAGTTTTCCCAATGTCTACGTGGGTTTCCTCCAGATGCTCCAGATTCCTCCCACAGTACAAAAATGTGCAGGTTAAGTGGATTGGCCATGCTAAATTTAGTGTCCAGGGGTGTGCAGGCTAGATGGATTAGCCACGATAACTGTGGGGTTACAGGTGTAGGCAGACATTTTGGTCTGGGTGGGATCTTCTTTGGTGGGTCAGTGCAGACTTGATGGGCCAAATGGCCTCTTACTGCACTGCAGCGATTCAATGATTCTATGACATGGACTAGCAGGCCAGACTGATAACATCCTTGTGAATCTGTACCTAGACCTAGTCAGGTGGCCAATGCAGCCTGTGCTGGTGACTGCTTGCCTCTCCTCCATGGCTTTTCCATGCCCAATTGGACCTGAAGATTCCCAGAGATATGCTTGAGTCTTTCTGCAACTGGTGGCATCACAAGGACTGGATCCCACCATGGACTCTGGTCATTTTAATTATCCTTGCAGGCTTCTTTTTTTTCAGTTTTTTTTTCTTGTTCTTCATTAGTTGTGCCCTTTCACAAAGGTCACTTTAGTTTGCTGTTTGTTTTATGACCTAGTGTCTCCTTACTGGATTAGTTTAAAATGTTATAGTTATTTGAAACTTCCTTTTGATATGTGAAAAGCTGTCCATCAAATGTCAGTGAATTCTGTATTATTGCAGTAGATGGCAGTATATTCCATGTGTCTGATGATAACATTGTAAGATAAATTTTATAAATTATCAAGAGACTTCTTAAATGTCCCCCCCAAAAATTGTATCTTTTAATGTAAATAAATCATTTGTGTTTAGATTCCACTGAGGGAGGGAAGGAACAAAATTGCTAGGACCTTGTATGAAAACTTTGTATCCTCTTCAGTCACAGGAGAGGTCCCAGAGGTTTGGAGAGTAGCCAATATTGTTCCTTTGTTTAAGAAGGGCAACTGGGAAATTACAGGCCAATGAGCCTTACATCAGTAGTAGAGAAATAATACGGGATTTGGTAGAGATAGGATTTATTCACATTTGAAAAAATATGGACATATTAGCAATAGGCACTGAGGCTTTGTAATTAAGATTTTTTTTAAGGAAGTGACAGACAATTGAAGGCAGAATTTTCGACATAAACTTTAACAAGGCCTTTAACAAGTTCCCTCCTGGGAGGCTATTACAGAAGGTGAAGTCACATGGAATCCATGATGAGCTATAAGATGGAATCAGAACTGACTTGGTGATTGAAGACAGAGTAGCGGTGGAAGGGTGCTTATCTGACTGGAGATCTATGACCAGTGATGTGCCGCAGGGATCAATGCTGGGATTCTTCTTGTTTGTAATATGTATCTAAGTGATTTGGAGGAGAATGTAGGTAACTGAATTAGTAAGGTTGAGGATGGTACAAAGATTGGGGGAGCTGTGGATGGTGAGGAGTATTGCTAGAGAATACAGCAGGATATAGATAGGCTGGAAAATTGGTAGAGAAATGGCTGATGAAATTTAATCTGGACATGTGAAGTGATGCATTTTGGAAGGTCTAATGCAGGAGGTAAGTATACAGTAAGTGGCAGAACCCTCAGAAACATTAACATAAACATGTATCTAGGCACAGAGGTCAATAATTCCCTGAAAGTGGCAACGCAAATGCATAAGATGGTCAAGAAGGCATATAGCATGCTTGCTTTCATCAGTCAGGGCACAGTGAATAAAAAATGGCAAGACATGTTGTATGTATAGAAATTTAGTTAGCTCATATTTGGAATATTGCGTATAGTTCTGGTAGCAATGATAACAGAAGAATGATAACAGAAGCTTTGGAGCGGGTACAGAAAAGGTTTACCAGCATGTTGCCTGGTTTGGTGGGTATTAGCTATAAAAAGAGATTGGATACTTGAACATCCAAGGCTAAGGGTCAACCTGATGGAAATTTACAAAATTGAGAGGTATGGATATAATGGGATTTTAGAGTCTTTTTCCCAGAGTAGAAATGTCAATTGCTAGGTTTAAGGTAAAAGGGGGAAAGTTTAAAGTAAATGGGAAAGGCAAATGTTTTTTACACAGAGGTTGATAATGTTTGAAATGCTCTGCCAGAGGAGGTGTAGAAACAGATACAGTAGCAATGTTTAAGAAGCATCTTGACTAATAGACAAATAGGTAGGGGACAGAGAGGTACAGACCTCACAGTGGCAAAAGGATTTTAATTTAGAAAGGTGTCATGTGTTGGCTCAGGCTTGGTAGGCTAAAGAGCCTGTTTTTGTGCTGTACTGTTCCTTGTTCTTTAGAAAACTCGAGGTTAAGGAACCGTAGAAGACTGCGATGCTATAGTTTTAAAATATACGGCCAGGTTTTCAAGTAGGAGATCAAGTCAAGAAAGCTCTTAACTCTGCAAACCCATCTACATTGCAAGTTTCCAAGAGGCAAGCCCATGGTGGCAAAGGAAACAGGTGGATGGTGAAGCTGGCAGACTAAAAGAAGTATTTCATTTTACTGGGATTATTGGCATAGTTGTAAGAGTGATTGTTAAACTCATAAACTCTCATCCCTTTCCCCCGCATGAATACCCCTGCCTCCACGACTTAGCTACCCTGAGTATCCATTATGTATCTTGGTAAATATGATAATAAAAAATTCAATAATCAATATTACCCTATCCTACAAGCTGTCGTCCAAGCCACACAACATTTTGACTTGGAAATATTTTGCTATTTCTTCATGGTCACTGGGTCAATATCTGACAGTAGGATAACTATAATCAAATGCAATGGACTGAAGTGACTCGAGAAAGTGGTTTGCTACCATCTTCTTAAGGGCAGTGCGACCCACATGTCATTAAAGAGTAAAAGAAATGTATAGATCAAAGGTTAACCTACAATTTAATTTTCAAAATCAGTTGCAGTAGTGGTTTTTCTCTTGTGTAAATGTTTGAGCAGATGAATAAGTATATTAATAAGTTTACCATATGGTTTCAATATTTATATATTTTAATACATAATTTACTATTTTAGAGCATATAAGGCAGACCTCTATAGGAACAACCATTGATCTATTGCCAACCAAAATATTTAGGGGAATTAAAGAGCAACACAATATTAGAAAATTAACGATAGCAATCTACAAAAGGTTCTCCTTATCTATTAACAAATAAGGAAAACTGTGAGGTGAAGTTCAGTGGGAAGAGAATTGATACTTAATTCATTTCTGCATTTTCATATTAATTTAAATTCTTTGTAACTATTGCATTTTTTAGAATTATTTAAATATTAAAAATTTTTATACACTCTACACTCTTAAGGTTTGCAAGTTAAAGCAATTTGTTATGGTGTAAAATGATTTTTCTTAACTGAAGTTTAACAATAAACATAGTTCGAATAAATCATGATTAAAGCTTACTTAATTATTTTAAACATGAATTTTACATTTTTTAAGACCCAATTCTGGTGCATTGGTTTTAGAGCTCAAAAACAATTATGTAAACATCAAGAGTTCTGAAGGACTTACATCATGGGCAAAATCTTCTGAGGAGTGTAAATCACAGAGTTACAGGAGACTGTTTTTGAGTTTTAAGAAGATTTGTAACTCAGGTAGAGGTTCTGGATGTATCTTTGCTTGCTGAGCTGGAAGGTTTGTTTTCGGATGTTTCGTCACCATACTAGGTAACCTCATCAGTGAGCTTCTGGTGAAGCACTGGTGTTATGACCTGCTTTCTGTTAATGTGTTTAGGTTTCCTTGGGTTGGTGATGTCATTTCCTGCTCTTTTTCTCAGAGGGTGGTAAATTGAGTCCAAGTCAATGTGATTTTTGATTGAGTTCTGGTTGGAATGCCATGCTTCTAGGAGTTCTCGTGTGTGTCGCTGTTTTGACATCCATCCTAGGACAAGCCAAACAGCGACATGCATGAGAATTCCTAGAAGCATGGCATTTCAACTGGAACTCAATCAATAAACACATCGACTTGGACCCCATTTACCACCCTTTGAGAAAAAGAACAGGAAATCTCATCACCAGCCCAAGGAAACCTAAACACACAAATAGAAAGTGGGTCATAGCACTAGTGCTTCATGGAGGCTCACTGATTATGTTACCTAGTATGGTGATGAAATGTCTGAAAACAAACCTTCCAGCTCAGCAAGCAAACTTACATCCAGTATACTGTTTATTAATAATTTTAAGATAGCCACTGTGATCCTTTATACTTAACTTGCCCCATAGCTTTACATTTCTGGCCTGAAAGTCAAATTTGGACCACTTCTTCAGAAATATAGAAAGTATCTGATCAGGAAGCCTTTCTGTGCAGCACTGATGACACCCCCTTTTTACAGTAGTAACTGCTGTATCCCAGGGTAGGAAGTTTCAATGTCACTTTGACAAGCTATGGAGAGAAGGTAAATGGGTGAAGACATAGGATGACATGGGTAGGTGAGGGATAGTGTGTTAGGTGAAAAGGTGAATGGGTCGTGACAGGTGAGGGCGTAGGTTGCAGTGAGTGAATGAGGGGTTAAGAAGAATGGGTGTGATCTTCGGGGCAAATGAGTTGGATGGATTAGTCACGCAGAGGCTGGGTTGATCTATGCATCTGCGGCTTAGGAAATCAAGCTGGCTGTCAGATCGAGGAATGTCATTGGTGTAAGGGTCGGGTATTGGGAGACTATCAAGCAGCATCATCAGTTTTATAGTTATCCAGAGGTTAGAACATCTTTGTTTTTTTTCTAGATAACTATTCAGGCAAGTTGGAACTCAGAAGTCTGCAACTCCAGCTCAGTATTGGGGTTCTTCTAGGGGTTCAAGATGCTAATAAGTGGTAGTTGGAAGTTTAAACTTCCTCAGCAATTACCTTGTAATCAGGGGCTCCAAGGGATCCTGATACATATGTCTGATCGCCGACTATTTAGAGATAGAAGTTTTGGTTTATTTTTCAAATTACCAATGAATTTCCAAAATAAACCCTTATTTTGTTTTAATTTAATGACCATTTCAATCAATAATATTGGGGAGGCAATGGCCTAGGGGTATTATTGTGAGACTAATAATCTGAAGATGCAGGTAATTTTCTGGCAACCTGAGTTAGAATCCCACCACAGCAGATGGTAGAATTTGAATTCAATTTTTTAAAAATCTGAAATTAAAAGCCTAATGCTGACTACGAAATCATTGTCGATTGTAAGAAAAATCCATCCAGTTCACTAATGTCCTTTAGAAAACAAAGATGCCATCTTTTCCTGGTCTGGTCTCCATGTAACTTGAGACCCACAGCTATGTGGTTGACTCTGAACTGCCCGGTGGGCAATAAGGATGGGAAATGAATGCTGGCCTGAATAAAAATTTATTTTAGTAACACTAAGTTAGCTTGTACTTGGTAAAGAAGAAGGGGTGTAAATTAGATGAAGATTTTATGATTCTTGGCCTTTGTCATAGAAATCCATATTCTAAGCAGAGGTAAATATGAGCCAAAACTGCCATTCTGTATGTTATGTGAAGGTACTTTTTTAAAAAAAACTCTAGTGATTGCAAGTAAAATAAGTAGTATGGGATTAAATTTCAGATCACGAGGGTGAGAAGGGTGAAAGAGACAGTCAGATATATTGGCTGATGGGCCAGTTTCCCACTGCCATTCGCGTACTGACCATTTTGAGCAGAGTAATTGAAAGCGTGCCTCAAAACCTCACCCACTCCATGATCAAGGAGTGATTTCCTTGAGCTTACCAAGTTATTCTGGATGTGATTCAGACCAATATGGACTGCCCCCACTGCCAACTGGGATTCCTAGCTGTTGCAGGAACAGGGCATTATTAGACTCAACTAAATGGAGTTAACCCACATGGCTCTTGATGCCTACTAGCAGGCAGTGTATCTGACCCTGAGCTACCCTCTTTCACAATGGCTGAAGGCCCAAGGTTTGGTGGAGACCAACATGAAAGTCAGCAATCTAAATTATATTTCCACCTCACCTGTCTCTAAATTGGGCTCTCAAATTCAACCGATCTTTTCCATATATCAAGCAGTGTCATTGCAAATTAATAACATGCCATAGGTGTTACACATATTTTGAGATGTCCCTTTTCTTGTTCACCTACTAAAATTTAATTCCCAACCAGGTGCACCTGCAATGTAAGAATCATTTACATGTGTGTTTTTTTAAAAAAGGTGTCACAAATTTCAGTTTTTGTTTAACAGGAATGTTTACATATCAGTGGGATTCACGGTTTTATTGGTTCAGTAGCTTTAAATGTGAAAGCTACTCTGAATTTCAATTAGTCGGAACTGTATCCTTTGCCTAATGCATTGATATAAAATTGCCATCAGTAGTAACTGCTTCAAGAGAGGTATATTGAACAGAGTACTTTAAAAGCAAATTGCTATTTTTCAAGGTCTGTCAGGATCAGAACATGAGAGAAATCTCTTAGGAACACTTAATTCCAAGCAAACAAAATGAAATATTTTAAGTCATTTAAATTCATTCCCCAGTGCACATTACAAAACTAGACAATGTTTAAACACAAAGCTGCACAGGTTTTCTGAAATTTACTCGAGAATTGACCAGAGTAGAATGAGAAAAATGTCCTGTAATGTCAGAATGTAGTCTTTATAGACATCTACAGGTCAGAAACTGATACTAAGCAATGCTCTTACTGACTTTAGTTACTGGCTACATGTCCTAATAGCCCAAAACTAAACTGGTGAGATCTGAAGAAAGAGCAAATATCTTTTCAGGGCCAACTTGCCCAATTATTCTCTCTCCTTGCCACCACCTAGTAAGGAGGAAATTCTACACTTTGAACTGAAGAGTGCAAGAACAAGTCTAATAGGCATGCCACAAGATACTTTTTTCCAGCCAGCTGTGGACCAACAACAAAATACAACTTCTAGTTCTTCAACGTAGTGGCCTAGAGTTAGCTAGGAAAATTATGGTTATGAATGTGTATATTTTAAAGAAGTTATCTGTGTAGAGAAAGAGGCATAATGAAATTATTTATGATTTAAAAGTTACTAGATGATTTGCACCCTTTCATCATTAGCTGACCAAAAATAGGAATTTGCCACAAACCTCCCTGTGAATTTCAAGAATTATGGCATTTGTTATATCTTGTTAAAATCACTTACAACAGTGAGGACTAATAATTAGTGTGTATTTTAGTGATGAAGTTTTTGCTCCTGACAAGAATACAATTACACCATGAAGTTTCACTCCTGTCGGTAGAGGGTTATCCTTTGAGAATTTCAGATTTGTTTTTTTTTAGGTAAAACGTGTCATTGTTTTTTGTTAGTTGCACTGACTTGCATGTTGTGCTTTTACCTTAACATTTCTATTGTATAGTTGATGGGTCTGGCTGTGTATAATAGTATCACCCTGAATGTTCGGTTTCCACCCTTCTGTTACAAGAAGCTCCTGAGTCCTCCTGTTGTTCCAACCCACCAGAATGCTACTGTTGGAGTAGCATTGCTTACACTTGATGATCTGCGCCAACTTATGCCGGTAAGTGTCTTTATAAGATGTAGAGTTTAAGAGCTTTTATTGGACCTAAGATTTTAGAGGTTATTTCTGTTGCTCGTGTACAGTTACACACTTTTTTTTTCCTATCAAAGAACACACAGATTTTAATACGCTGTTAATTAATCCCATCACTTATTACAAAGAGTTGCTTAGAATCATGAGAGACCTCAGGAAATTTACAGAGGATATATAGCCAAAGTAAGAAAGGATTTTTTTCTCCAAAAATCTGTATATGTCAATGTCAAATAGTTTAGAAGTAGTGAAGGCAGCAGTTACGGTGATCACTTACACAATTGAAAGATGATGTGGCTTCTGCTGTTGCACAATTAATAAATTCTGTTGGTCATCTTGAAGCACAATTGAAAGAGATATTTTAAGCTGTTATTGGCTACAGATAAAATAACAGCCAAAATAAAAGTTCTCCTTTTTACAGAGATTTTGTAACACAGACATTTTATTTAGGTTAGATTAAATTCCATACAGTATGGAAACAGGCCCTTTGACCCAAGAAGTCCACACCGATCCTCTGAAGAGTAACCCACCCAGCCCCCTACCCTATATTTACCCCTGACTAATGCAACTAACCCTGTGGGCAATTTAGCATGGCCAATTGACCTGACCTGCACGTCTTTGGATTGTGGGGGGGAAACTGGAGCACCCGGAGAAAAACCACACAGACACAGACAGTTGCTTGAGGCGGGAATTGAATCCGGGTCCCTGGTGCTGTGAGGCAGCAGTGCTAACCACTGAGCCACTGTGCTGCCCTAAAAAAGCATCAGCAAAGCCAAATGTTCGATACTTTACAAGCTATTTTGTACTTAAGACATATAATTTTGCCATAATTGTTGAAAAATATTTTCCTATTCACCCAATCTAGCAGTCATCCTTTCTCTCCATTTTTGAAGTTGTTAACTCCTTTCCTTAGGTGCTACCTTGTAGGGGCTAGCAATTTTTCCATATCTGAGCATAAGCAGCTAGTATTGGCTGGCTGTTCACAGCTGTGTGTGACCTCCTTCTCATCTAGTGTTCACAAAATCACTGTACATCAATCAATAATGGCGTGACTTTCATTGGCATGACTTCTCAATTCTAAATGACCTAGCAAAACCTGGATTCAAAGCTAGAATTTCTCCAGCCTGTTTTTTTTTTAAGTTTAATATTAAAGTTTTAATTGCAAACTAGATAGCAACCTGGTGGATGGATTCAACATAAAAATAAGCTTGCGCTCAAGTAGCTATAGAAATGGAGCATTACATGGAGTTTCATGTTCAACAGCCAGTTTAAAAATGATGTTTGAATTCCCACAATGAACGAGGTTAGTTCATTTATTGGTAGAAGATGGAAGTTTAGAAATTGCCCATCTGGGCAAGGGAACAGACTACATTTTTACCTGCAAAGTGTCCCTGCTATTGCTGATTAGGAAACAGATCTAGAGACAGCATAAGCCACTGTACCCTTGGCTAAAGGACAATGTGACCTAATGTTATTCTAGAATTGTAGACCATATTAATGGGTGAGCTTTACGAATGAATTATTAACAATTAAGTCTGTCATTTGAAGGACTTAGCTCATGGACTTACGGCACTTATAAATTATGAAGGCAATATTGAAGAAGACTTTTGTTCCACATTTCAAGTAAGTTCTTAACTTGAATCTGATTTGAAATGCCTTTTTTGTTCTGAGAAAAATAATTAAACTAATTATTGAACTCCAGATGGTGAAATAAAAATCTTCTAAACATCATACTTATCAAAATTCTCAGCCTATTAAAATTTTATTTATTTGTACTGAGTTTGCTCATATATGTACTTCCAAATGTGGAAGTGGTGGGATTGGGGAGAATAATGGCAGTTTAATTGGAGTTCTTTTCAGTAGAAAGAAATAATTTGAAAGATTTATTGATGTTCAAAACTGAATGTTTTCGAAGTAACTAAGGTACATAAATCTAGGAAAAAACTGAGATCTTTTAAAAACAAAATTTTGTTAGCACATAGTCTATTCAACCAAAGAGAGTGATGGGTGCAGAATCACCACTAGATTTAAAAGGGAAATGAATAAAAGTATTTGTTTAAACTTAAAGGGGTACGACTAAAGGGCAGAGAAACATCCACAGGCATCAACCTCTTCCACAACTCCTGCCCACTATGCTCTCGAATTCAAATTAAAGATCTGAAGTTAGCTGTTTGTTTAAATATTATTTTGTTATCCTGTTGAATGATTGTCTTGTTACAGAACAGTGTTGATATTTTTCATAACAGCTGTAGAGGTATATACCATGAAATTCTGCCGTTATACACAAACATTTCATTGTATCAAATGTTTTTTCTATTGTAATGTGGGAATTCCAATATTTAAAATAAATTAGTTATTGCTTTATTAAAACAAATCATTCCATTTGCACATGTTCAACACTGATATCACCTTCAGTCCTATTTTTTAATGGAAACTGATTGGTTACTCATGGTTCTGTCAGTTTATGTTGTCAACCTTTTATTTATTTCAGATATTTCAGGAAGAATTTGGAATTCTAAAATCATATAACCTCAAACCAGGGGGTAACAGAATCCCAGTTACCAATCAGAACAGACAAGGCAAGCAAGTGACTGATACTGTTAAACAGTTGCACTGTATATTGCTAGTTTGCAGAAAGATGCACTGAATAGATTAAAGCAATGACAAACATTCACAAAGCTTTGCTCAAACATTTCTTTATTGTTCATTTTGCTTTCAGCAATCTTTATAGGAATCTATTGTGTCAATGTGCCCTTTAATCTATTTCTGTCAGCAAAAAGTCTTGTCAGTGGTATTTGATGAAGCAGATAACATGTTTGAGTCATTAAGTTTGACTTATAGTTAAATTGCAAAATAATTTAATGTTAAAGAAAGGTTACAAGTTTACGAAAAAAAATTGTAAGTTAAAAGACTAAATTCTTGAATGTCACGCAATTTGAAAAACTCAGCTGGATGTAAGTTGATTAAAAGCTAAGGGAATAATATGCAATGCTATTTGTACAATGATATTTTACTTTTTTTTCCAGAGTATGTGCAGCTCTATATTGATTTTCTTTTGAACAAATCCATATATAAACAGTTTGCAGCATTTTATTATGGATTTCATAGTGTTTGTGCCTCCAATGCTTTAATGGTAAGCATCTAACAAATAGTCATTTGTTAAAGTTACAAAGTTATTTGCTACTCAGCTTCTCATTTGATTAACTCAGTTATATTGTATTATTTGTGACAGTTTGGCTGTCTTCTCACTGCTAAGCTCTAACGGCAACCAGATCATATTCACCCCTTTCATACTGACCTCAACCTCAATCAACTGAGGGCCAAAATGCAAGGCAACAACTATGTCTGTAATAGACGTACACAAGTTAATGCTTTCTCTAAAGAAGAACTACTATGCAACAGATTATTGATGTATTCACTGAACTCTGAGTCAACGTGGAACTTACTCCGAACAAACTGAAGTCCTTTACAAACCTTCACCAAATGTATCAAATTCACTACATTTAATTGAGACTCATGATGAAGTATTGGAAAATATGACCTGCCTCCCATATGTGGTAGTAGCATGAGAACATTGAAGAGGAGTCTTATTAATTTCTTGCTCAGTAAATGGTACTCTCTGCTGAGGGAAATAATCATTTAGTAATTTTCTTGGATTATTGTTTGGTAAAATAATGTTTTTAGAATATAAAAATGCCTGTAATTTCCACACTCCTATTTAATATGATAATGTAATAATATCAAATAATGTCTATAATGAATGCCTTGCTTAACTAGGTTAAGCTAGTTAGCTAGATGTATTAACTTGTTTAACTAGGACAAAGTTTCTTTTGAAGCAGTCAGAATACACAGGGAAAATCTTTCACCTCAACATTCCATAAGTACATTTGATTTCTTTGACAAACAAAATTTCAATTTTAGTTCCCAAATGTGCAGAACAAGTGAATGTAAGAGACTAATTCTTCCACAGCTGCTCCTCCCAGAGGAAGTGGAAATTCTTGTGTGTGGGAGCCCTGAGCTGGACATCTATGCACTGCAGAAGATTACACAGTATGAGGGTTATTCCAAGATGGACCCCACAATCAGGTAAGCAATCCAATTATTCTCATATGAACTCTGTTTTTGTAATAGTGACAGTTTTAAACAAGATTAGGTTTGGTTTTAGAGTCACAGAGATGTACAGCATGGATACAGACCCTTTGGTCCAACTCATCTACACCGAGCAGATATCCCAAAATAACGTAGTCCAATTTGCCAGCATTCGGCTCATATTCCTCTAAATCCTTACTATTCTAATACCCACCCAGATGCCCTTCAAATGTTGCAATTGTACCAGCCTCCGCCATTTCCTCTGGCAGCTCATTCCATATATGCACTACCCTCTTTGTGAAAATATTGCCCATTAGATCCCTTTGAAATTCTTCTCCCCTCACCTTAAATCTATTTCCTGTACCCTGGCAAAAAGACTTTTGCTGTTTATCCTATTAATGTCCCTCATGATTTTATAAATTTCTGTAAGGTCATCCCTCAGCCTCTGCTTCAGGGAAGGTAGCCCAACCCTATTCAGCTTCTCCCTGTAGCTCAAACCCTCCAATCCTGGCAACATCTTTGCAAATCTTTTGTACACCCTCTCAAGTTTCACAACATCTTTCTTATTGCAGGGAGACCAGAATTGAATGCAATATTCCAAACATGGAGTAATCAATATCTTGTACTGCCACTACATGACTTCCCAACTCCTATACTCAATGCACTAACCAATAAAATTAAGAGTGTGTTGATGGAAAAGTACAGTAGGTCAAGCAGCATCTGAGGAGCAGGGAAATTGACGTTTCGGGCTGAAGCCCTTCATCAGGTGCTGCTGGATTCACTATCACTGACGTGATACCTACCTTGAACGTCACTTCAACCCCCGTAGTTGCCGCTACGGCAGTCACTTCCACCCCACTGGTAGTTCCCATTGGTGACGTCACTTCTGCTGCCACTGACATCAGCAGCCAAGGACCCAACTGTAACGTTGCCCTCCCTGCCCGTAACGTCACTTCTGCCCCCATTAACTTAGCTATAAGTGCCACTTCTGGCCCCTTCGTAAGCATCACCTCCTTTGGTGATGTCCCTACTGACCCGGTAACCACGCCCACTCAAGCCACTGTCTCTGCCCCCATCTCGAACACCAGCCCCACTCCAGGTCCTAGCTCCCATCCCACCTCTAACTCCAGCCCCACTCCAGGTCCTAGCTCCCATCCCACCTCTAACTCCAGCCCCGCTCCAGGTCCTAGCTCCCATCCCACCTCTAACTCCAGCCCCGCTCCAGGTCCTAGCTCCCATCCCACCTCTAACTCCAGCCCCGCTCCAGGTCCTAGCTCCCATCCCACCTCTAACTCCAGCCCCGCTCCAGGTCCTAGCTCCCATCCCACCTCTAACTCCAGCCCTGCTCCAGGTCCTAGCTCCCATCCCACCTCTAACTCCAGCCCTGCTCCAGGTCCTAGCTCCCATCCCACCTCTAACTCCAGCCCTGCTCCAGGTCCTAGCTCCCATCCCACCTCTAACTCCAGCCCTGCTCCAGGTCCTAGCTCCCATCCCTGCCGTGTCTTCACCATTCCTCCAGACCTCCCCCTCACTGAGGACGAACGTTTAGTCCTCAGTAAAGGCCTCATATTTATCCCTCTACGGCCCCAGATTAATGAGTTTGACACACACAGCGACCTTGAATGTTTCTTCCGTCACCTCCGCCTCCCGCTTTTGACCTCTTCATTTCAAACTGCCGCCATGACATCAACTGCCTCAAACTGTCCAACCGATTGCTCTCACAATGCACAGTCCTCCACTCCCTCTGCTCCAACCCCAACCTCACCAGCAAACCAGCAGATAAAGGAGGTGCAGTGGTAGTTTGGCACACTGACCTCTATATTACTGAAGCCAGGCACCAACTCGAAGACACCATCTCTTACCACCCCTCGACCATGACCTCACACCCCATCACCAAACCATCATCTCCCAAACCATACACAACTTCATCACCTCACAGGATCTCCCACCCATAGCTTCCAACCTCATAGTTCGGGAACCCCACACTGCCCGATTCTACCTCCTGCCCAAGATCCACAAGCCTGACTATCCCAGCCGACCTTTCATCTCAGCCTGTTCCTGCCCCACCAAACTCATCTCCATCTACCTCGATACTGTCCTATCCACCCGGTCCAGGAGCTCCCCACCTATATTTGGGACACCACACACACCCTCCATGCAAGACTTCCGTTTCACCGGCCCCCACCGCCTCATCTTCACCATGGACATCCATACCCTCTACACCTCCATCCGCCATGACCAGGGCCTCCAAGCCCTCCGTTTCTTCCTCTCCAGACATTCCCACCAGTACCCTTACACTGACACTCTTATTCATTTGGCTGAACTGGTCCTCACCCTCAACAATCTCTCCTTCCAATCCTCCAACTTCCTCCAGATGAAAGGGGTAGCCATGGGCACCTGCATGGGCCACAGCTGTGCCTGTCTCTTTGTCGGCTACATAGAACAGTCCATCTTCCAGAGTTACACCGGCACCACTCCTCACCTCTTCTGCTGTTACATTGATAACTGCATCTGTGCCACCTCGTAAGGAGGTCGAATACTTCATCAACTTCACCAACACATTCCACTCCGACCTAAAATTCACCTGGACCATCTCTGACACCTCTCTCCCTTTCCTAGACCCATTCCTGATGAAGGGCTCTGGATTTTCCTGCTCCTGACCTGCAGAGCTTTTCCAGCAACACATTCTCAACTCTGATCTCCAGCATTTGCAGACCTCACTGTCTCCGCACTGACCAATAAAGGCAAGCATGCCTTTGGGAGAAAATATTGGTCCCAGATTCTCCATGATATGGCAACAAAATAGACAACACAAAATGTCTACACTTAGCCATTGAGCCCACCCACAATGCTTCAAATTGGCCAAACCAACTACCCCAGACATCACCTATACCTCAGGACATGACTCATCCACCCCCAGACCAAGAGAATATACTTCTTCAGATTA
The DNA here is from genome assembly GCF_047496795.1 of Chiloscyllium punctatum. Taxonomy (NCBI): domain Eukaryota; kingdom Metazoa; phylum Chordata; class Chondrichthyes; order Orectolobiformes; family Hemiscylliidae; genus Chiloscyllium; species Chiloscyllium punctatum. The sequence continues at coordinate 45,955,295 of NC_092776.1, read as the reverse complement.
ACTGATAATGAGCTTCGTACTCAACAATAGCCTAGCACTTCTGATGTCCTTAGGGCACAGGTGCTCCCACTAGGAAACAATGAGGTCAGAGCCAATTCTGATGAAACGTCGATTTTCCTGCTCCTCGAATGCTGCCTGACCTGCTGTGCTTTTCCTGCTCCCACTGGGAGTCAAGCCTTCACAAAGGGTACCCAGACAAGAAGGCACCAAAAGGTATTTCGCTTGTCCCCTCAATAATACGAACACATTGAAACCAGGATGAAACCCACTAACACCTACTCCAGCCAAGGATTGGAATCTCCTGAGTCAATTAAGAAACTCATTGTCAGACACCAGACACTTGAATCTTTTCACCGAATGAACTGTGTTTCTCTTTGTCGTATAACTCACACCATTGTCTCATAACTCACACTTCATTGTTTTAAGTGTATAAAACTCCACTGTATTCTCTGTTCGGGAAAGAAGCTGTGGTTTCTTCTGAACAGACTGTCAGTGATTGTTTCAGTGGGGTCAAGTCTTTCCCGTGATATCGCTGTTTGTTAAATAAACCCTCATCAGTTCACAGTCTGATCTGTGTGTTTGTGATCTCTGATTAATTGGGCTAAATTTGCCGACAGTTCCAAATGCTGCCTTCATTATCCTGTCTACCTTTGACTCCATTTTCAAGGAACTATGAGCCTGCACTCCAAGGTCTCTTTGTTCGGCAACAGTCCCCAGAATCTTACCATTAAGTGTATACGTCCTCCTGATTTGCCTTACCTAAATGCAGCTTCTCACATTTATCTAAATTAAATTCCATCTATCCCTTCACAGCCTATCGGCCCATCTGATCAAGTCCCATTGTAGTCTGAAATAACCTCCTTCACTGTCCACCACACCACCAAACTTACTAACAGTACTTCCTATATTCACATCCATATCATTTATATAAATGACAAAAAGTAGTGAACCTAGCACTGATCCACTAGTCACGTATGCCTCCAGTCCAAAAGCAATCCTCTACCCTCTGTCTCCTACCTTCGAGTCAGTTATGTATCTAAGTGGCCAGTTTTCCCGATATTCCATGTAATCTAACCTTGTTAACCAGTCTACTGTGCAGAATCTTGTCAAACACCTTACCAAAGTCCATATAGACCACGTCCACTGCTGTGCCTTCATCAATACTCTTCGATACTTCCTTGTAAAACTCAGTCAAGTTAGTGCTGCACTATTTTCCACACGTGAAGTCATGTTGACTATTTCTGTTCGGTCCTCATCTTTCCAAATTCATGGAAATCCTGTTCCTCAGAATCCCCTCGAACAACTTACCCACTACTGATGTCAAGCTCTTTACACTTTTAGAGAATGCAGGAAAATGTGATTAAATACAACCCTGTCTGCCTAATATTCACATATTTTGTTTGAGACATCTGATTCCAGACATGTCAGTCATGGCTTTGTTACAGCTTTCTCACCACTGGCTCAGATGATCGTGGGTTCAAAGGCTGTCATGCAAATTCTATGCTGGCACTGCTGGAGGAGTGTCCCAAAGTTGAGATGCAGTCTTTTAGATGATAAATGGAGGCTTCTTTTACCCTCTTGGACAAAAATGAAAGATCCCACAGCACCAACTCTAAAGGAGAGCACAGGAATTCTTAATGTTAGCCTGGCCAATCTGTCAACCAACACCAATAACAGATGATATAGGTATTATCTTATTGCTGTTCATAGAATGTTGCAGGTTATCACATTTCCCACCTTACAACAGTAACCATATTTGAAAGTACTTGGCTGTAAAGCATTACAGGGCATCCTGAGAGCATGACGCTGCTATACAATGAAAGTCTTTCTTTCTAACTTGTTCTTAAATCTTACGTCTTTATCTCTCCATCTTCAGTAAAGAGCATAAATTGGCAAAACTGGGGCCAGTCTCAATAGAGAAGGAAAGGTTGAGAAAATATTTGACAGATGATTTCAAATGTTTTGAGGAGTCTGGATGGAGTAGTTTGGGACTAACGTCTCAGGAGGGAAACAGTTGTGAATGAGATTACACTGAATTAAGGTGATTTGGCAAAAGTACCAAAAGTAACCTGCATCAATACCTTTTTACACAATGAGTGGTTAGGCTCTGGAAAGTACTGCCTGACAATGTGGTGGGACATGGCTTTCAAAAGGGAATGGAAAATTACACAGCAGGACTACAGAGAAAAGGCAATGGGAGTAGGATTAGCTCTTGTGGAGTGCTGGCCAAAGGCCACCTTCTATGCTGTAACTATTCTCTATCTTCATTCCTAATTATAGTCCTAAATTTTGTTTATTAGATGGAAAGCAGTGCTTATCCATATTATTTAGTGTATTAAAGTTAGAGGTTTGTTTCATTTTTTTAAATTCATGCATGAGATGTAGGTGTCACTGATTGGCCAGCAATTTTGCCCATCCCTAGTTGCCCTTGTGAAGTTGTTGATGACCTGCCTTCTTAAACTGTTACAGTCCATCTGCTGTAGGGGGTAGATCCACAATGCTCTTAGGGAGGTAATTCTAGGATTTTTACCCAACAACACTGAAGGACCAGTAATAGATTTCCAAATCAGGACGGTGACTGACTTCAAGGATAACTTATTCTATCCCCCTGCCTTTTCCCTGTAGTCCTGCAGTGTAATTTTCCATTCCCTGTTGAAAGCTACTTCCACCACATTCTCAGGCAGTGGTGTTATTTCATTGGAAAGTGCTGTCCAATGAGCCTTGGTGAACTTCCACAGTGCACTTTGTGGATGGTACACACTGCTGCTACTGAGCATCAGTGGTCAGGGAATGGACGTCTGCGGATATAGTGCCAGTAAAACAGGTTGCTTTGTCCTGGATAGTTTCATGCATCTAGATTGTTGTCGGAGCTGCAGTCATCCAGGCAAGTGGTGAGTATTCCACCACTGTGTTGTATCTTGTACATGGTGGTCAGGCTTTGGGAAGTCAGGAAGTGAGTTACCTGCTGCAGGGTTCCTAGCCTCTGTCTTGCTCTTGTAGCTGAAGTATGTATATGGTGAATCTAGTTTAGTTTCTTGTCAATTGTAACTCCTCAGAATGTAGATACTGGGTGTTTCACAATGGCAATGCCATTGAATGTCAAGGGGTAATGGTTAGATAATCTCCTGATGGAGATAACCAGTGCTGGCACTTGTATGACAAGTCTTGCTTGTCACTTGTCAGCCAAACGTGGATATTGTACAGGTAGACTTGGATGTGGACAACTTCAGTACCTGAGGAGTTGAGAATGTGCAATGTTCAACACTAAACATCAGCAAACATCCCTACCTCTGACCTTACCACGGAAGGAAGGTCATTCATGACGTAGCTGAAGATGATTGAGCCTAGGATGTAGTAATTGTTTTTGAAAAGCTCATATATCCTTCTATAAGGAATGATATGTAAACACACAATCCACAGCTTTCTGAAATTAAGTTTTCTGGATTGTTGGTTACGATAATTATGTGGATTTATTTTGCAGCCAAAAGCCTTGCTATAATCAGTATCAATGTGCTTATTATAGAGTGGTTTGATTCCTTTTGTTTCTTCAGTTTAGAGGAATTTAAATGACATAGTTGAGGATTTACTGACTGGCTTTGCGGAGCCACTAAATTAGTTGGTTGTGCTTTGACTAATTTTTTAGCCAGAAAAGGTTACATGGGTAGTTAGACACAACAGGAGGGGGGCCTCCAGGGAGATGATAGTGTTTTGTGCTGTAGGGCAGCAGCTTAAATTTTCATAGTAAATTTAATGTAGATACCATAAGATATTTTACATGGGAGAAAACAGATGGTGTACTGCACTGGAAGATTTAGGAGAGAATGCATCAAAAGAAAGGAAGGGCTTCCTTAAGTGGAGAGGCAGAAATGCATGAATAGTAAGTTCTAACATTTAAGACCAGAATGATTAGCACACAATGATTTTTGTTTACATTTTCTGTCAAAAATAAATCTGGAATTTTCAACGTCATAGTTTTTTTTCCATCTCTGGGAACGTGGTTCCAATCCAATTCAAACAGGTGGGGGATGAAAATCTCCTTTATATAGTTGTAAGATCCTATAGTAAAATATTTAATGTGTCTGAACCAAGTTACCAAAGATACACATCACAAAACCGGTACTGTCAAATAGTTGTTGTGCTAATGGAAAATATGATAAAGGACTGGAAGCACTTCTGCAGTAAAGGTACATCTTTTCACATTTCAAAGAGAAACAAAAGGTAGATGCTAAGTAAGTTGGCTCGCATCAATGGGAGATTGCTTTTACCTATGTAACATTGATATGGAATTAAGCATATTGACAGTGGGAATTTTCAAGGAGAATTACATTTAATGGATTAAAATCAATCAGGTATGAGGAACAGATAAAATATTTGCTGGAACCTAACCCGCAGACAACAAGAACAGCATTGCCTGGGGCTTTCAAAGGCACAGCAGTCTGAAACATTTTGACGTCTTGAGCTCATGCTAAATCGACCCTGATCCATATTTCAGCATAACTACTTTTTCTATAAGGTAATCTCTATCCCATCTCCATTTTCAGCTCTCTGGAAATAATGTAGCATATCAGTATTCAGTACACAGGTCAGCAACTGCAAAAAAGAAAGCTGCCTAAAATCCAACATTGTTATTCAGTTGAAGTAATTGGTCATGTGAACATAATCTTATTACTTCAGTATTTTATAGTCCTCAATCAAATCATCATATGCAGCTCTGAGCCTATCTGGTATTTTAAACTGGCAGTCAAATCTTGTGGCCTTTCTTTAAACTGTTTCAAAATCCATATGTACCTTTTTATTATGTGAAGGTTTCAAAGCTGGGCACAGTATTTTAACTAAAGCTTAACATATGCAAAGACAAAATGTTATGCTTTGTTATCTCCACTATTAGAAGTAGGTAGAGGTAATTTTATTTTGCCATTTGTTATTTAGTTTGTTTCTGTGCATGATATATTTCCAAAAGTTAATAATTGGATTTCAACAGGATTTGCTACAAAGAATGCACAGTGAATAACTATTAGTTTTTAGCAAAGATACATATATAAATTCGAGAATTTTAGCAACATAGGAAATAGGATAAACAGACATTGTTTTAGAACATTGTGAGTTATGTCAGATACTGTTGCAAAAATAAGAGTAGTATTTTTGTGCAGGCTGTTAGATATGGATTGGCTTTGAGCCATTTCGAGATGGAAGCTCCTAATAATTTTTTTTCAGTTTTGTAGTTATAGAGCATCAACTATGCAGCCATAAACCTTCAAGAAGAGCTAGGTAACTGTAAGAATGTTAACAGTGTAGTTGAGAAATGTGCTGTACTGAATGCCCCCTTTAGAGCCAGTTGGCATTGAAAACACAACCTAGAAACTGAGTTATTGATGGGACCACAAGCTGTGTACCTACACATAATCTAATAACTTCCACAAACTGCATTGGTGGTCAATTTGTCATTGTTTATGTTACAAAGAACACAGATCCATGCTCATTTGAACAGCAAATCTAAATAACTTAGCTTTGACACTGCACTTAGTTCATCCATGTCCTTGCTGTGTCATGGTCTATTTCATATACTTACCAAGCTGAACAGGAGTTTACTGTACTTTGAGGCTCTAAGGCCCCATATTAAAGATGTGAACATTTAACAGAGGCTGCCAAGCAAATCTCTATTACAGTGTCTTCCACAATGTATATCCTGTAACAGTCTGCAGCTTCGGTGAACTGCAAATTCAAAGTCTATCATACATGACTATGCAGATATGGGTAGTGGACTTGTCCATTGCTGTACTAACTTGCAAAATTTGGGCAGGCACATATAACTGGCAATAACACTTGTGCTCAGACAAGCAGCCTTTTATATTGGAGTCTTTCTATGTACCATCATGTTACCCCTAGCTCCATATTCAGGATGCACTTACATAACTGATAGTGTCAATGCAAGGTAAAACCACTTCACACCCAATCTGCAATTGTAGTGCAAATGTACCCTTAGCTTATTAGAATTTCTTTTATTCGTTCATGTGATGAGATTGCTATTTGCTAGTTTAACACCTAATCCACTTCTCTAATCTCCTCGAGAAGATGGGTGGTGAACTGTTTCTTGAACTGCTGCAGTAAGGATGCCGATATACCACCATGCAGTTCAGAAAAAAGTTCAAGGATTGTGACTAAATGAAGGAACAGCAATATGATTCCAAATCAGGATGATATGTGACAAGTTGGGACACTTGCACATAATAGTGTTCCCATGAGTCTGCTGCCCTTGCCCAAGGCAGTAGAAGTCATATGTATGGGTAGTGCTGTGGAAGGAGCCTTGACCAATTGCTACTGTGTTTCTTAGATATGGTACACAGTGCTGCCGCTGTGTTGGTGGTTGAAAGATTGAATATTTAAGGTGGTGCCACTCTAGGCAAGTGGAGAGTACTCCATCACACTGCTGGCTTGAATGATAGAATGAATAAACACTTCTATTTATACCAGATAGTGATATTTATTATTTTCATTTTTTTTTCTGGTAGGTACTTCTGGGATGTGATTTTAGGATTCAGTCTTGAGCTCCAAAAACAACTTCTACATTTTACTACAGGGAGTGATAGAGTTCCAGTAGGTGGACTCGCTGATCTTAGTTTTAAAATTACAAAGATTGATGTGCCTACTGATTGGTAAGATGTTTTTGTTAATGTAATTTCCATTTGTTATAAAAATATTGTAAAAAATGTATCTCAGAAAATAACACAATTACTTATGACATTATGGCTCCAGGTAGACAAGAAGATAATGACTGAATAAAATCATATTGGTCAAATGCTATTGAATAAATATACTGCAGTTTAGATTAGATTAGATTACTTACAGTGTGGAAACAGGCCCTTCGGCCCAACAAGTCCACACCGCCCCGCCGAAGCGTAACCCACCCTTACCCCTACATCTACATCTACAATTTACCCCTTACCTAACACTGTGGGCAATTTAGCATGGCCAATTCACCTGGCCTGCACATCTTTGGACTGTGGGAGGAAACCGGAGCACCCGGAGGAAACCCACGCAGACACGGGGAGAACGTGCAAACTCCACACAGTCAGTCGCCTGAGGCGGGAATTGAACCCGGGTCTCAGGCGCTGTGAGGCAGCAGTGCTAACCACTGTGCCACCGTGCCGCCGTGCCATTCTCTCTGTTCTCTGTAGAAGGTATTTTAAAGTAATCACTCATGTTACAATTATAATGGAAATCATGTCCTCTTAAAATCACTAGCATTCTAAAGCAACTATTGAATACAAAAACTCAAAAGATATATTGCAATTCATCCTATTTCAGTCTTTACATTCAATTTGAGTATTGTTTCTCATTTGCTTTTGCATGTTTTACTTTCAATTTGTGCCCTCTCATTCACCATCCTTTCCTAAATGTCAATAGTTTCTTCCTACTTCCTCTGTCCAGACTCCTCAAAATTTTGAATACTCCAACAAATCTCCTCTCAGCTGCCTTTTCTCCAACCTCTCTTTGTAACTGAATGTCCTCAGAGTCATACGGCACGGAAACAGATCCTTCAATCCAACCAGTCCACACTGACCATAATCACAAACTAAATTAGTCCTACCTACCTGCTCCAGGTCCATACCTTTTCAAACCTTTCCTACTCATGTACCTACCTAAGTGTCTTTTAAATGTTGTAACTGTGCCCCATCCACCACTTCAGCAAGTTCATTCCGCATGCAAATCACTCTCTGTGCAAAAAAATTACCCCTCATAATTTTTCAAATTTCCCTCCTCTCATCTTAAAAATATGTCCTCTAGTCTTGAAATCCCCCATCCTAGGGAAAAGGCACTTACTATTAACCCTATCTATACCCCTCATGATTTTATAAATCTCTATAAGGTCGTCTGTCAACTTCCTGCACTCCAGTGAAAAAAGTCCCAGCCTGTCCAGCCTTTCTTCACAATTCAAACCTTTCATACCTGGCAACATCCTGGTAAATGGATGTAGGTTTGCTCGCTGAGCTGGATTGTTCATTTTCAGATGTTTCATCACCAGACTAAGTAACATCTTCAGTGAGTCCCCAGACAAAGCAATGCTGGTGTTTCCTGCTTTCTTTTTATATGTTCGGGTTTCCTTGAGTGGGTGATGTAATGTCCTGGTGATGTCATTTCCTGTTCTTTTTCTCAGGGGGTGGTAAATGGGATCCAAATCAATGTGCTTGTCGATAGAGTTCTGTTTGGAATGCCATGCTTCTAGGAATTCTCGTGCGTGTCTCTGTTTGGTTTGTCCTAGGATGGATGTGTTGTCCCAGTTGAAGTGGTATCCTTCCTTATCTGTTATGTAAGGATACTAGTGAGAGAGGGTCATGTCATTTTGTGGCTAGTTGATGTTCATGTATCCTGGTGGCTAGTTTTCTGCCTGTTTGTCCAATGTAGTGTTTGTTACAGTTCTTGCACGGTATTTTGTAAATTACATTAGCTTTGCTTGTTGTCTGTATAGGGTCTTTCAAGTTCATTACCTGCTGTTTTAGTGTGTTGGTGGGTTTGTGGGCTACCATTATGCCAAGAGGTTTGAGTAGTCTGGCAGTCATTTCCGAGATGTCTTTGTTGTAGGGGAGAGTGGCTAGGGTTCCTGGACATGTTTTGTCAGCTTGTTTGTCTAGTTTTTTCTGCAGGTCTAGTTTTTTCATTTGTCGCTGTCTAATATCTGTGGCTTGTTGTATTGTGTTTGTCCATTCATGGTCTGTTGCATAAGTAAAAATTTTTGGTGCAAAATTTCCTGGTTGTATTAACAGTGTATTCAACAAGAATTGGTACCCAATGAACACAGTCCGCCAATTTCACAGTAACAAACCTAAACAAGTAGACAAAACGTGTCCAGAAACCCGAGCAACTCCCCCCTACATCAAAGACACCTCTGAAATGACTGCCAGACTACTCAGACCCCTTGGCATCATGGTAGCCCACAAACCCATCCAACCTAGGACAAGCCAAACAGAGACACGCACAAGAATTCCAAGCATGGCATTCCAACCAGAACTGGAAAAAGAACAGGAAATGATGTCACCATAGGAAATGACATCACCAACCCAAGGAAACCCAAACATATAAATAGAAAGCAGGAAACACCAGCATTGCTTTATCTGGAGACTCACTGAAGATGTTACCTAGTATGGTGACAAAATGTCTAAAAATGAACCTTCCAGCTCAGTGAGCAAACCTACATCCTGAAGCTCAATCTGAGCTGCAAATCTTCTCAAAACTCACTAATCCTGGTAAATCTCTTCTGAACCCTCTCCAGCGTAATAATGTTAAAAATCACACAACACCAGGTTGTAGTCCAACAGGCTTATTTGGAGGCACTAGCTTTCGGAGCGCTGCTCCTTCATCACGTGGTTGTCCACCTAATGAATGAGCAGAGCTCCGAAAGCTAGTGCTTCCAAATAAACCTGTTGAACTATAACCTGGTGTTGTGATTTTTAACTTTGCACACCCGAGTCCAGCACCGGCATCTCCAAATCAGCTGAATAATATTCTTTATATAACAGGGCAACCAGAAGTGGACACAGAACTCCAGAAGAGACCCTCTCAATGTCGTGTGCAACCTTAACATGACTTCCCAACTCCTATAATCAAAGAGTTAAGCACTGAAGGCAAGCATGCTAAATGCTTTCTTAACCAACCTGTCTATATATGATGCAAACTTAAAAACGAATTATGTACCTGAACCATCTTCAGGTCCCTATTCTACAAAACTACCCAAGGCACTACCATTAATTGTGTAAGTTCTGCTCCTGTTCAATATACCAAAATGTAAAATCTCACATTTATCCAAATCGAACTGCATTTTCCAGCCCTTTGGCCCATTTGATCAAGATCCCTTTGTAATTTCAGAAAACCTTCTTCTCTGTCTACTATGCCATGAATTGTGTTATTGTCTGCAAACTTACCAACTATGCCTTCTATATTCTCATTGAAATCATTTATATAAATGACAAAGAAAAGAGGACCCAGAACCAATTCCTGTGGAACACCGTTGGTCACAGATATCCAGTCCAAAAAGCAACCTTTTACCACCACTCTGTCTCCTGCCATTAAACTAATTATGTATTCAATTGGCAAGCTCACCATGAATCCTTAGAACCATGTTTGTGAATCTTTACTACATTCTGTCTAATGCCTTCATATATTTCCTAAATTACAGCATCCAGAACTGGATGCAAACTGTAATCAAGACTGACCAATGTCAGTTAGAAGTTCAACATAACCTTCCTGCTCTTGCACTTTAATCACTTTTTAATAAAGTTTATGATACATTCCTGCCACCTTCAATGACTTTTGTGCAATGTTCCCTTGAGTTGCCCAGCGGATGCACTGATTTCCAGTTTTATTGATTCAGAGGATACAGGCATCACCAGCCAGGCCAGTATTTATTGCTCATCCCTAATATTTCAGAGGGCAATTAAAAATCAACCAAATTGCCGCAGGTCTAAACTCAATCATACACCACACCGGGCAAGGATGATAGTTTCCCTCCCTAAAGGAAATTAATGAATCAGATAGTTTGTTTTCAACAATTGAGACTCGTTTCATGGTCATCATTAGACTCTTAATTCCAGAATTGAATTCAAATTTGACCATCTGCCAGAATGGGATTCAAACCTGGGTCCACACACCTGGGACTCTGGACTAATACCGCTAGGCCATCTGGTTCCTTAGGTTTCTGCTGTGCACAAACATTGGGAGGTCTGTGTAGCAGCAAAAAAAACTAAAAGGGAATGTGGCTTATGTGCATTTACACCTATGTTCCTCTGCTCCTGCACCCATACAGAATTGTACCCTTTATATACTCTCTCTATATTCTTTCCTGTTGTAATGAATCATTTCATATTTCTTTCATTTGAACTTCATCCACTCATTCAACCAATTCTCCAATGTCCTTTTGAAATTCAACACTATGCTTCCTAAAGTTCACTCTGCTTTCACGTTTTGTAACATGTATAAACTTTGAAATTATACTCCGTATATCATGTTCTAGGTCATTACTATACATCAGGAAAAGCAAGAGTTCCAACACTAGCCCCTTTGCTATACACCTTCCTCCTGCCTGAAAAACATCCAACATTACTAATTGTTTCCTGTAATTTAGCCAATTCCATATCCAAGTTGCTACTGTTTGTTTTATTCTATAACCAGTACTTTGCCCACAAATTTGTTATATGTCACTGTATAATGAAGTAAAAGTACCATAGTCCCAGAAGACCATATTGTTAGACAACTTGTAGTCAGTTTAACTTGAGGCTCACTATACCTCAAGCAAAGGGCAAGGCTGAAGTAGAGGCTTCACTGTGACCTCATCTGGTAAGGCAATTGAACCTGCTGTTAGAGTCAGTCTGCATCACGAACCAGCCAACTGGGTGCTCTGGTTCTTTGGAACTCACCAGACTCAAAACATTAACTCTGCTTTCTTCCCACAAATGTTGCCAGACTTCCTGAGTTTCTTCAGCAATTTTTGATTCAGATCTCCAGCATCTGTGAAGATCTTGACCCATGGGAGGGGTCTCTCAGTTCCGCGATCGGTCAAAAGAACACTAGTAATTTGGTCTGGTTCTGCAAGATTTGACACTTTAATCAATATCGGTCAGCATAGGTTGTCCAGCAGCACAGTCGTTAAAAACTTCTGTGTTCCTTGAAGAAACTTCGCAAATAGCTTAAAACAAAGACAATTTTATACTGTTTTTGAAAAATAGTGCCGCCTTAATTACAGAGCAAATCCAATAAAATTTAATAAACTGATACTATAGACATAAGGTTAAGCCAATGATATTTCCTGGGAATTAACTTTGTTTTGCACATTTTATCTCTTGGCACTGCGTCTCTAGTTAGCTAGGATAGTTAGTAATGTCCTATCTAGCTTAGTTAATTCTATACTGTGAAGGAAGCATTGTCTGCTAATCTTTGGTTCAGTTAGTTCAGGAATGCAGCTTTTAGCAGGGTAAAAAGCCATTTTAAAACAGAGTTGTCAATTTGCAGCCTAGAAGCCATTCCGTTATGTTACTCTTATTAAGAAGCCATTTTGTTGTTAGTATTAAATGGTTGCTCCTGACAACAGCCTAAATCAAGATTTTTAGATCCTCATCTGCAGTTCTTATGTTATATGACAGTTAGATTTTTAAAATCTTATCTTTATAAACAGAAATAGAATTAGCACAAAATAGCATTGCAAGAAAAGGTCCATTTTCAAATAGTATATGAACTAGCCTTTCTAAACTTCATCTTTCTGGATCCACAGGTTACCAGTCGCCCACACCTGTTTCAATCAACTCTGCCTGCCTCCATACAAGAATAAGAAAGAACTTAAGCAGAAGTTAACAATTGCTATTTCAAATACAGAGGGGTTTGGTCTGGAATAATAAGAAAACAACTGTACCACAACATTATGTAGAGCTTTCAGGGTAGAAAAGTAACAACATCAGTGCAATATATTTTCAGGAAATGGTATTTCACTTAATGCACCTGAATTTTAGAGTTAGTAGATCTCAAGTTTTGTTCTGTTTAATTTAGTTTTTCTAAGCAAACCTAGCTTTTATAGTGAGCTGTAGAGATCAAAACAAAAAGTCATTTGCTGTGTACTGTAGGATAATATAATGTTTTGCAATGTATTTTACTCTAGTTTTACAAAAATAATAGCAATTAATGTTCACTAGAAATCATGATAGAGTCCAGTTTTAATGTTGTATTAGAATGGATTTTAAATGTGTTGAAATCTCACCTTTGTGTTTTATAGCTCCAGATTTGTTACAAATCATCTCTCTCAGTTCTAAGGTTTGTTTTTGAGAACGTCCTGAATAGGAATTATTTTGAAGTATTGACCATAGCAGCTAAACCATTAGATAAACAAGATGCTGGTCCTGAACTCCAGGTGAGTTGTGAGACAATGCAATCAGCTTCTGAATCTGGACAGCAATGCTGTGGATTCAAACCTTATTGAGATTTCTAGCCTTTAAAATGTGGAAGAGTATCAATTAAACAATGCAAGTGAGTGTAAGAATCCTGGGACTGAATTTTCCCAGTTTTGTGGAGATAGGTTTGGAAGATGCTGGAAAGTACTGGGCAACTGAAACTGTTTACTTTCAGACAAATTTTCAGAGGTGCACTGTCGGGGGTGTTGTGGAGCTGGACAGGCAATGAAGCCAATTAAAGCCCCATTCAAGGGCCCTTTTGTGCTAGGATTACAACTTTCCTGGTATTTCACCAGCACCTTGTTTGTGTTGGGATGCTTGCAGTGCTGCAGAGGTGGCCTCCCATTGAGAAAGTCATGCTGATTGAAGTAATTGGTAGCATCAGAATCACAGTATAAGCAGAAGCTCGAGAGTGACCACAAACCTTGGAGAGATTAACCCTGCGTGCTGAGATCTTTCAGATTACAGTACTCCATCATCTTACTCACCACTGAAGTACAGTCCCTGGGTCTCCCTCTTCACCAACAGTGCTCATCTGTCAGGATGGGGCTGCCATCTGGACATAGTTGTGGACTGTCCTTTCGGGTCACCCACTTCTCTAATGTATCGGGCAACCCTGAATGGATGGTGAATATAGAGATAGTCTAATAGGAGCTGGCTAATGTAAAGTTACTCTGGTGAGCATGCTAAGGCTATATGTAGACTTGGGGTCCACGTCTCGTTCTGACACTCTGGAAAGTATTAAGCCACTGATGTCTGAAGACTAATTTTACAGCACCCTAATAGATTTCTGAACTTCATTATAGTTGATATTTGTTACAAAGGAAAAAAAATCAAGACCTTTGAAAATAATCAGGTTAATCTATATCATAAAGTAATGAGAACATTAGGCAAAAACTTGATTACTCAAATTCTACCAAAAAGGTAATCACTTTGCTACAATCTGGGATTTGAATATTTCATGTCAAAAAATAGATGCATCCAAGTGCTCCAGGCTTACAATATTGAGATAAAATGCACAACAGCCTGAGGGTGCATTCATGATTAAGCCCTATTGGCACTATGTTGCACACACACAATCTCTCCATGACCACCCAATGAATAATACCCCCTCCCACTCACAATGCAAAGCAAAATGTAGATTAGATTACTTATAATGTGGAAACAGGCCTTTCGGCCCAACAAGTCCTCACCAACCCACCGAAGCGCAACCCACCCAATTCCCCTACATTTATCCCTTCACCTAACACTACGGGCAATTCACCAGACCTGCACATCTTTGGAATGTGGGAGGAAACCCACACAGACACTGGGAGAATGTGCAAACTCCAAACAGTCAGTCACCCGAGGCGGGAATTGAACCCGGGTCTCTGGTGCTGTGAGGCAGCAGTGCTCACCACTGTGCCATCATGCCGCCCACATAAACTTACCAGACCATCGGGACTGCTCTCTCAGTAGAGAGAAGCATGACTGGTTGTGATTTAACCTGAGTGCCACCAGAACCCAGGCAAGGGAAGAGGTTGAGGAGAGTCCTTCATGGTAACCTCAAACCAGTGATGGGAATTGAACCCATGCTTTCATAGCACACTGTTCTGTAAACCAGTGACTCAGCCAACTGAGCCAATCCAGTTGCCTTAAATGTACACAAGGCAGCATTCATTCTGTGAAGTCAAAGCAGCAAAGCTAAAATGCGCAGCAAGTCTATTGACTGGTAAAGAGGCAAATGTCTGGTAAACCAGAGCAACACGTGTTTATCCTTTTTGAGATTCTAAGTGCTGAATGTTCTATGAGGTAACCTGCCCCATGAACCTTTTATGCTTCCACTTTGCAGGAATGACTTGAGATACAAATAAAACTGATCTTGGTCTCAGTAGCAACGTAAACCCTACAAAGCAAGCCCATAAGGAGGTAACAAAAAGCCAGAGTTACTTGTAGGTCAGGCAGCACTTGGGAGAAATAAATGGTTAGTGGGCTGTAATTATCAGGATCCCAAAGTCAAGCTCAATTCAAGGACAAGTAACCAGAAGTGGCGGAGGCAGCACTTTTTTTTGCCATCTTACTAGGTAGAGGCAGTCAGTTAAGAAGCAGCCTCTTGATTAAGGATGGAGGGTGAACCAGGGAATTTTCAAGTCCAGTAGGAAGGCCTGTAGCAATCTCTGGCCAAAGGTGGGCGCTTTTAGCACACTTGCCTTCATTGCTCAGACCTTTGAGAAGAGGGTCAGAAGTCACATGACACCAGGTTATAGTCCAACAGGTTTATTTGAAATCACCAGCTTTCCGAGCAAAGCCCCTTCGTCACCTGACAAAGTGGCTATGCTGCAAAAGCTTGTGATTTCAAATAAACCTATTGGCTATAACTGGTGTTGTGTGACGTCTGATTGCATCCACCCCAGTCAACATCAGCACCAGCACCACTACATCAAGGCATTGTGTATAGGAGATGGGATGTCATTTTGAGGTTATACAGAACATTGGTGAGATCTGTTTTGGAGTACTGTGTCCACTTCTGGCCATCCTGTTATAGGAAGGATATTTAGCTAGAGAAGGTTCAGAAGAGATTTACCAGGATGTTGCCAGGAATGGAAGGTGTGAGTTATAAAAGGCTGGATAGGCTGGGACTCTTCACTGGTGCATAGGAGTTAAGATGTGACCTTATAGAGGTTTATAAAATCATGAGAGATATAAATAAGGTGAATGTCTTTTTTCTAGAATGGGGCAATGTCATGATTATGGGGCATATATTTAAGGTGAAAGGAGAGCGATTTGAAAAAGATGTGAGGGGCACGTTTTCTTTACACTGAGGGTAGGTTGCATGTGAAATGAACTTTGAGGAAGTGGTAGATGCAGGCACAGTTACATTTAAAAGGCACTTACATAAGTACATGAATAGGAAAACTTTGGAAGGAGATGGGCCAAGAGCAGACAAGTGAGACTAGTTTAGGTTGGGATTATGTTCGGCATGTACTCGTTGGACCGAAGGATCTGTTTCTGTGCTGTATGACTCTATGTATCTGTAAATAGATGAATGTGAGGGCATGTCTAAGATAAAGTGCCAAAATTAAGTATTGCCGCAACTGCCAGGCCATCAATATAGACGGGTAATGTAAAGGAGGATTCCAGCAGTGACACCAAGTTCGGGAATTAATTGAACTTAACTAGTTACCAGTTGCTGCCAGTAAGGAAGCTGGTGCCAATCAGACCCACCTCTTGTAAGATCACTTGAAGGTGTTTTGACGTTTAGAATAGCCTTTAAAAGGGACAGAATATTGTTGGCACATAATAGGTGTTTCATTCATGTGAAAAAAACACAGTCATAATAGATCACTGGTGGCCCATTCTGACATATCCAAGTTTGTGACTGCTGTAATGTGTTGCAAAATTCGATCAGTTATTAATGAGATGATATTGATTGATTATGTATTGCTATGATTTTGGATTCAATAAGACAGTGATGAAACAGCTAATTCAGAGTTTTTCATTACTAAATGTTAAAATTGAAATTGGTAAGTTTGATAACAATGTGTTATGGGTCAAATGACCAAAGTGGCCAGATGGAGTGATTTAAACCACGGTTTTTTTGTAGTTAAATGGCAACCCACAAGGGGATTAAGTGGACTATTTTTTGTTTTTGTTATTTCTGGGATTGTGATAACTCCTCCTTCTGAAAGAGAAGGTATTTTTCATCAAAATGGGGCAGCTAACTGTAGGTAATGACTATATCTAGTTTTGAGTACTGCTGTAGAGTACAGAGCAAAGCTTTACAACAAAAAGGTTTATTCTCATGGTTTTTTACTTCCACTGCATAAAATTTTTAAGAACTGAAAAATTTTATAAAATTTTATTAATGGAAATTTATATTAAGAATCTAATGAAATTGAATGTTTTTGCTTTTGTAAAATTAACAAACATTTTATTTCAAACTCATGGTCGACCAATTAACCATGAAAGTTGGCATATCTGGAAATTTGTGAACTATTTGTTGTTGCTGAAGGCATTTATTATTTCATTTTCAATTAGATATATAGTATATATAAATGCAGTCAAGATGAAAATGTTTTAAGAGAGTAATATATATAATATTGCATTTATATTATTGCTTCTTGGACCTTAAATGGTTATGTTTTTTGTTTCATAACATTTTCATAGAGGAAACCCATTTCGACCCATTGTGCTTCATGCCATTTCTAGCTCTATGATTTGATTTTGTTTTCTTGCTTTCTTCCTGTATTCATTATTTTTCCACTTGTGTCACTTATGTGTGACTGGCTTAGCTTCAATGACATTTAGCTGATACATTTCACATTCTAACAATTCTATATTTTAAAAAATGCTAACCTTTCTCTTTTTGCTTTTTTTGTAAATCCTGATTTATGCCTCCAAATTCACAAACCAATGGAAATGTTCCTTCTTTGGCTATGATCTCAAATGCTTCCAAAATTTTAAACATTTCTGTGGGATCCCTTTTTCCTCAACCTTGCGTGTTCCTGTTGTGTTGTGCTAGTTTTTCAAAAGCCTCACTATAGCTATACATTCATAATATTAGTTTAGTGTATTTTGCCCTATTTTTCATGGTTCCAAAAACATTTCCAGATCACACAATATAAACTCTACATGAGACCCCAACTACAAGCTAATCAGTACCTTAATTACCAGCTCCATGTCCAGTACTTCAAGGTATGAAGTTAGAGGTCTAGATTTTTTTTTAACAGCAATGTAAAGCACAATCTCCATTGTGATGAAAATGCTGCGTGAGATCAAGAATCTCAAGTTCTGCCCCAGATCCCAGTATTACCCTATGTAATAAGTGCAGATGGGGACAGCCTGTAGATTGCACATGTGGAGTTCCCGGATTCAGTTGCCTATTTTAAATAATCAGCTAGTTCAAGGAAGTCAAATATTTTAATCCCTAGAGCATGGAACTTGGAGTGTGGCGTTTACACCAGATAAGGACAGGTCTGTTCTCAACACATTTATTCGGAGTAGCCAGGATATTCTGTCAAAAAGGTGACGTGCACTTTTGGATCTGGACCTGGGACCCCTTTGGCAAGGTAAGTTACCCTAGGAGGGAAGGCAGCCTTTGGGAGCAGTAAAGCACATTTTCAGAGAGATGAGGCATCACTGGCAATCATTTATTGCCCTTGAGAAAGCATCTGTAATCTCCTTTCTTGAATCTTAATGCTGCTAGGAAGGGAGTTCCAGGACTTTGACCCAACAACATTGAAGGAACAGCAAATAGTTCCAGGTTGGCTTGGTGTGTGACCTTGAGGGGAAGTTGTAGATGGTAGTGTTCGCATGTATGTGCCCCATATCCTTCTAGGTGGTAGAGGTTGCAGGTTCAGAAAGTGCAGACATAGGAGCTTTAGTGAGTTACTGCAGTGCTTCTAGTAGACAGTACACATGCATCCATAAAGGCAAGTGGAAAGTATACCATCAAACTCCTGACTTATGGACAATGGATATGCATTGGGAGCCAAGAGATTAGTTATGCATCACAGAATTTCTAATCTCTGATTTATTCTTGTAGTCACAATATTTATATGGTCCCAGTTCAGTTTCTGGTAATGGTGACCAACAGACCATTGATACTGGGGGTTCAGCAATGGTAATGCCCTCGAACATCATGGGGAGATGGTTAGATTCTCTCATTAAAGATGGTCATTGTCTGGCACTTGCGAGGTACAAAGGCTAAGCCTGATGTCCAGGTTATACTACATATGGAGACAAATGGCATCGGCATCTGGTTCACTAATATCCTTACCTAGTCTGACCTATATGTGACTCAAACCCAAAGCAATGTGGTTGAGTCTCAAATTCTTTCTGAGCAATTAGGGATGTGCAATAAATGCTGGCCTAACCTGCAATGCCCTCATCCCAGGAATACATTTTTTAAAAAGTATCTGAGGAGTCATAAACTGCGCTGAATTTTGTGCAAATATCGTTCCCACATCTGACCTTAAGATGGAAGGAAGATCAATGTTGAAGCACCGAAAATGGTTGCCTTTAGAACATTACCTAGAGAATTCCTGCAGTGATGAGCCAGAACTATGATTTGAACTGCCAAAGCTGTCAACGAACAACAACCACAACCATCTTTAAACGTGCTTGGTGTGACCTAATCAAGTGGAGAGTTTTTCTCCTGAGACCCATTGACTCAAATTTTGATAGGCCCCTTGATGCCATACTCAGTCAACTGCTGTCTTGATGTCAAAGGCAGTCGCTCTCACTTCACCTCTAGAGTTTAGCTCTTTTGCCCATATTTCGGCCAATCCTGTAATTAGGTCATGAGTTGAGTGGCTGTGATGAAACCAAACTGAGCATCAGTGAGCCTGTTATTACTGGACAGGTGCACTTAACAGCACTTTTGACAGTACCTTCCCTGGTAACTGGAATGGTGACTTGAACTGCCAAAGCCTTCAACGAATGGTTCACAAAAATGGGTTGTGTTTTAAGAAAGTGCTTTTCAGCATTCCTTTTGACATAAGCTATCATGAGATTTGTGCTGCATGACTGATTTCCCAGACTATCACTTTCACAATGGAGTATCTATCAAGGGAGTATCTTGATAGACAGTTCCAAGTATTTATATGATGAATAATGTTTCATGAGAGAATTTTAATGCATTGAACATTTTTGTATCACAAAGAGTATTGGGGGGAGTGGGGCGGGGGTGGTGGAGTGTGATGGAAGGTTGGTGGATATGAATTGGCATGGGGCTATTAAGGGGTGTAGGGATTATTGGGGGCATAGGGTGTCTGTTGAACCTTGGGAGATGGGTTCTTGGGCATTGAGTGTCATGAGGTATCAGAGGCCATGGACGGAGGGGATGGGTAGATGAGCAATGGTTGACATAGGAGTTTAGAGGAACAATAGGTTTAGGTACAGGGTCATAAGTTGGCAGAGGTCATAAGGGTGCGTGGAGATGAACACAGGGTATGGAGAGTGAAGAGATAAGAGCAGGATGGATGTTATATGTTTTAAGTTTTATTTTTAAACTTGAACACAGTGCTAGAACCCCAGTGTAGGCTCCTATCTAGCCTGCCTCAAACTGGCAGCTTTTTCCCCTTTTGTTTAGTCACCCAACCCGACTCCCAATCTAGCCCACCCTGAAATGAAAAATGAGAATTGACTGTAGCTATTTTACGGGTCAGGTTTGTGGAGCAGGGAATATCTCCTGCTCTGCATGCCTGAGCCAGTAACTAAAGTCAGGGCCTGACTGTAGGTATGTAAAGTCAGAACAAATTTAGCTATTAAAGGGCTTAGATTAAAGACACAATGATAAATTAGTAGAAGACAATAGTTAACACACTGTTTTTTGGTGTCTCATTATATAAAGCAGTTAACATAATAATCTCCCATCTAGCTTCATCGGGGTTGAGGAACTATAGATAAGTGAAGAAACTTGAGATACGAGGACTATTTTCACTGTAGCCGAGAAAGTTAACGGAGGGCATTTTGTCGAATGGTATTGAGATTTTGTTTTAATTATATGGTAGCTCTGAAGGCTTCTTACTTTCACAAAAAGCACTATGAATAAATTTTTTTATTCCTTTTTTTTTAAACAAACATATTTGCTGAACACAAACTTTCACAGCACTGTTGATTTTTTTTGCCATACTCAGATGGTGATTACTGTTGCTTACTTCCTATTATTTTACTAACTGCTTTCTGATGTGGCAAAAATATTCAAAATGCGTGTTCCGTTTTAGCACTGTTTTGCACCCATCCTTCCTTTATACCTTTTAATATAGGTTCAACACTACACCAAGAACAGAAATTAACAACAAGAAAAACCAGTTTATTTTCACTTGCCCTCAGAACAGTTTGTTTGAGTGTGTACATTAACCATTTTACTGATGATTTATAAAGAACCTTGTTATTCACATTCATACTTAAAAATTATGATACAGTCTGGAGACCACCAGGTATGTAAACCTATGAAATACAGGCCACATATCTCATGCTGCACACATTGAAAACAATCTTTCTGCAGTTGTCTTAGTCTGGATTTCAGTCTGTTTTTACGTAACTTTGGCACTTTGCTATCAGAAAGAAATCAGTTCATTGAGAAATGGTAACCATTGAATATTGCACTATGTATAATAATATAATTTCTGTTCATAATGTACAGAATTTACTGATGTGCTGTTTACTTTGTCACTATAGATTTTACATAAACAGAGATTAGTTATATTTCTTCCTATACTTGAATGCTGATTTTGTAGTGGATTTTAATAAATTGGTTTAGAAAATTGATCTTTGTTCCATGAGTTTATTTGCATTAAATCATTATTTATGTTAGTTTCATTTATTTTAAAAATGTTCTTAAAGTGTCTCAGTTGGCACTTCATTAGTTCAGTTAGGTTTTACATGTCAAAACTTGGCCACAAACAAGGGAACAATGGATTTTGTGGCACAGGTTTGAGAAAATGAAGAAAACCGACATCTAGCTCGGAACCTGTCATCTTTCTGCCTGTTTGGATTTCCTGGGATGGATGCCAATGAGATCAGCAACATCTATGGGTGAAATGTGCAGCCAATTAGGAAGCCACGAAGAGCCATCTGACCAGTGCAATGGCTCTTTTTCCAATGGCACATACATTTCTCAATGTCTCAGAAACTCAATAAGAAAAAGCAGTATGCACAGCAGGCAGTCACTGAGGGCTCAATCTGACATTATTACAGCACTATAAAGCAGGAAACCAGCATTCAGTGAGCCAACCAAAGAGTAAGGACCACATTCTGATGACAAAGTTGATGTGGTCAATTATTGATGCAGGAATTCCGAATAGTTTGCAGGATGATAAACCTGGCACCATCCCATAGAGGCCAGCCTTCTCCCCTCTTCCTTGGTCACCCAGTCCAACTTCCAATCCAGTTCACTCCTCACATTGGTTCCATCTGCTCTGAGAAGAGTACCTCCCTCTATATCCTCACAGCTTTCATCTGATCTCTAGTGACAGGTCTGTGAACCATGGGGCTGCCCTTCCTCTTTGCTGTACATCTTCCTTCATCTGTTGCTTCAGTAAAGTTGCTGTCCACAACACAGTTCTGTACTGTATGTGCTCCAAGTATCTATTTAAGCAGTCTTTCTGATTTGGGCTCTGACTGCTCTTCCCATCCACTGCACCCCATTGCATGCCAATGCTGAATGTGCTCTTTTAATTAGCTAAGCACAACAGAATTCTGCAGAAATGGTCCAAGATTATCAGGATTGGGTTGCTGAACCAGACTTTAACCCAAATCTTTGCGAGTAATTCCTATTGACTGAACGTTTAGCAATGTCTGTTTAAACATCCATTTGATGATAGAGATATTGGAAAATGTAAAGTTAGAACAATTGCTGTTACTGTTCAATAAATAAAGAATTCTGATGATATATCATGTCAAACTGTCTTAGCAATAGTTAACATTATTTGAGAGTTAGAAAATAGTTTTTTTTTTGGAACTCATGGGACATGGAGCATCACTGGCTGGTCTATCCCTAGTTGCCCTTGAGAAGGTAGAGGTGAGCTGCCTACTTGAGCCACTGGAGTCCATGTAGTATAGGTAGAACCACAATGCCATTAGGGATGGAATTCTAGGATTTTGACCAAGTGACAGTGAAAAAATGGCAATATATTTTCAAGTCAGATTGGTGTGTGGCTTGAAGGGGAAATTTACGGGTAGTGGTATTCTCATGTATCTGCTATCCTGTCCCTCTTGATGGAAGTGGTCATGGATTTGGAAGGTGCTGTCTAAAGAGCATTGGTAAATTTCTGGTATGTATCTTGTAGATAGTGCACACTGCTGCTACTGAGTGTGGATGTAGTGCCAGTAAAGATGGCGTTAAGCTTCTTGAATGTTTTTGGAGTTACAATCATCCAGGCAAGTGGGGAGTATTCCCTCACATTCCTGACTTCTGCCTTGGAGATGATGGACAGGCTTTGTGGAGTCAGGAGATGAGTTACTTCCCTCAGTATTCTAGTCTTTGACCTGCTCTTATAGCCACCATATTTAGTGAGTCCTGTCAAGTTTCTAGTCAATGGTAAGCCCAGAATGTTGATAGTTGGGGGTGCAGTGATAGTAACACCATAGAATGTCAAGGGGTAGTGGTTGACATTTGTTTGGCAGAAATATCACTTGCCAGTTGTCAGATTAAGCCTGGATATTGTCCAGATCCTGTTGCATTTGAACATGGAATGGTTCAGTGTCTGAAGAGTCACAAATGGTGCTGAACATTGTGGAATCATTGACAAATATTCTCACTTCTGATATGATGGAGGGACGGTCATAGAGGAAGCAGCTTAAGATGGTTGGGCCTAGGCCACTACCCTGAGGAACTCCTACAGAGATGTCTTGGAACTGAGGTGAGAGATCTCGAATAATCACAACCATTTTCCTATGTGCCAGGTATGACTGACAGTGGAGAGTTTACCCCTAACTTCCATTGACTCTAATTTTACTAGGGCTTCTTTGATACCACGTGGTCGAATACAACCTTGATATCAAGGACTGTCACTCTCACGTCAACTCTGGAATTTAACTCTTTTGTCCATGTTTTAACTAAGATTGTAATGAAATCAGGAGCTGAGTGGTTCTGGTAAAACCCAAACTGGGCATCACTGAGCAGGTTACTGCTGAGCAAGTGCTGCTTGATAGCACTCATGATGACACCTCCATCACATTACTGATCATTGAGAGTAGACTGGGTGGTAATTGGCCAGGTTGCACTTGTCCTACCTTTTATAAACAGGACATACCTTGTAAATTTGTCATGTTGTTGGGTATATGCCAGTGTTTTATTTATGTATCTACAGTCTATTTGTCCAGTGCACACCTCGGACCATATTTTACTAGACCAAAATTGGTAATTAAAATGTTCCATGATTTATTCTGAGAATTCATTGTTGACTCATGTTCAGTTATGCTACCCAGACAGAGATGCTAGAGGATTTCCAAGATTGTACCAAGATCACCAATTTAACGATGTACCAAGAACAAAATATTGTTAAGACCTTTTGCCAATGAGACTGCTATATTTGAGAGGAAGGTGGTGGAAAAATAGTTAAAGATTGATATGTTGATAATGGATATAGCAATATATTGAGTATTGAATAGCTAGTGTTATAAAGGTGTAATAATTGATCGTTTATGTACCCTCTGTTCATTATTGAAATTGATGCAGTATTGGATATTTTCTTTGAAATACAGCATTATGTTTGAGAATATTCAGTGTGTATGGAACCTTTGAAGTTAGCAAAAACCCTTTGATCCCCTGTGACACCAAGACCTAAACACCTCTGCCACATGAAAAATCATAGCAACAATGAGAAGAAATCAACTCTCAATTTTGTTTTCAGGACATGATACCCTCAATTACTACAGAGTCTCTGAACCATTGCTTCTTTAGTAATCTGGAGCAGGGCAAGACAACATGCCTCAAGTCTATCTCCGCCAGAACAGAGATCGAACTCTATGCTGTTGGTTTTATACTAAACCATATGCTAGCCATGAAGTCGATGGAGTTAACTGGCATCCCCAACTAGTAACTAATACCTAAGTAACTAATTAACTATTTAAATTGTACTGGTAGAAGTCTTTTCATTTGACCATACTTGTTCACTTGTAGATTTGATTTAACTGCTTCTTAGTTTTTGCTTTTTCAGTTGTAAAGCCTTTTTCCTGGAATACTCAACTGAGAGCTTGGGCTTTCTCAGTTTTTTTTATAATTTGCAGACTTCCACCAAACAACACTGGCCTGGAAGTTTCATAAACTATATTCTTCATTTGACCATACTTGTATTGATTGAAGCAATGGCTTACAAAATAGCAACAAATCATAATTGTTAATTATTTGTACAATGTTTGGCCCACTCTATGTATTTCTGAGCAACATCCGTGCTATGGCCTGCAGGAGAATGGCATTAAGCTCATCTCCCCTGACAAGTGTGTATGTGTGCTTGCATACAAACCTACAATCCTTTTCTTACCTGCCTGGCTGTAGGTAGAGCCAAACGTTATCCTGTAAAGGTATTCCACAAGCTCCATTTTTGCAATCTTTTCACCCGTCCGTACCCCCACCAAAAAAAAACACACACACAGCACAGTGGTGGCCTGACTATTTTTTATCTGAAATGTTTAAAGTTAGCAAACAAGAGCCTATGTGTGTAAGCACCCTCTGTTATTTGACTTTCATTGCTGTGCCTCTGAAGCTGGAAAACTTCAGACTTTTGAGACCCTGTCTGCTAGCCTTAATTGGACAAAATATTTGACTCCATGTCAATTGTGTAATTATGGGAGTGTCCAGTTAAAATATCAATGTGTGACTGTTTTGCTCTGCAGGAAGTTTCAAGACCTGACTCCTATATTCCCAACATTGAAGTGAAAATTAATTCCAATGTCTTTGTTCCTGCTTTGATGAAAAATGATACAAATGTCACTTTTTCTTTAAAAAAAACGATTTGGATATAAAAGCAGTGGCAGATATTTGTTGTTTTATGTTTTTACAAGATTTTAAATTACCTAGGTGGCACAGTGGCTCAGTGGTTAGCACTGCTGCCTCACAGCACCAGGTCCCAGGTTCAATTTCAGCCTCGGGTGACTGTTTGTGTGGAGTTTGCACATTCTTGTCTGCGAGGGAATCCTCCGGGTGCTCCGGTTTCCTCCGACAGTCCAAAGATGTGCAGGTTAGGTGAATTGGCCATGCTAAATTGCCCATACTGTTAGATGCATTAGTCAGAGGGAAATGTGTCTGGGTGGGTTACTCTTCTGAGGGTCAGTGTGGACTGGTTGAGCCGAAGGGCCTGCTTCCACACTGTAGGGAATCTGATCTAATGTAGATCAGCCTTTGGGTTCAGTTTGAAGGAGACCTCACTGGGATTAGAAGCCAGTGTAGAATCTCTTAGACAAGGAGATTGTTCAGAGCAGGTAAGGGAATAAATTTCTTCAGTGAAAGAATATAGTTTATGAAACTTCCAGGCCAGTGTTGTTTGGTGGAAGTCTGCAAATTATAAAAAAAACTGAGAAAGCCCAATCTCTTAGTTGAGTATTCCAGGAAAAAGGCTTTACAACTGAAAAAGCAAAAACTAAGAAGCAGTTAAATCAAATCTACAGACTACTGGAAAGGAAAATTTCTCTGGATTTTGTTCAACAGTTAAGTGATGGTGTTGGCACATCGACTATTGCTTTCAAATTCCATTACATTTAGATAGCCTGGTTTGTTTTGTTTTGATTTCTTCTTTGTAATAAACTTCTATTTCATGGTTAAAATCAGTGAAAGACTGTCATATTAAATTAGAAAAAATGAAATTTGATCTGTCAAGCCAGAGTTTAATCTGGGATGTGACTGGTTTGTCAGCTGTACTCACTGCCAAATAGCACCTATTCCTCCATCTTTCTCTTGAGCACTGGACTCAGAGTAAATTAGAAAATTTGCAAACTCTGTGTCCCATTTGACCCAGAGCTTCCAATCACAAATTTACACCATCAAGAAAACTGCTGTTATCCACCTCCTAAATTTCATTTGTCTTTGCCTTTTCCTGAGCCCATCTGAGTCTG
This sequence comes from Chiloscyllium punctatum, assembly GCF_047496795.1. Taxonomy (NCBI): domain Eukaryota; kingdom Metazoa; phylum Chordata; class Chondrichthyes; order Orectolobiformes; family Hemiscylliidae; genus Chiloscyllium; species Chiloscyllium punctatum. The sequence continues at coordinate 45,928,830 of NC_092776.1, read as the reverse complement.
GAAACCTTACTCGTTCCTTCATCATAACTTGCCCTCACCCCTCCCTATCCCTAATCTCCAGCCCCATAATCCTCCATTTAATTCCAGACAGAATTTGCACTTCCTTCATTGTATTTGCCGACCTACTGGTGGCTATGTCTTCAGTTCACACGGTCCTAAATGCTGGAATTCCTTGCCTGAAAATTTTGTCTTTAAAACTCTCATTAAAACCTACACTTTTGACCAACCATTTAGTCATCTTCCTTTATTTTCCTTAATATTGCTGTGTATAATATTGTTTGATAACACTCCTGTGGAATAACCTTAGAATATTTGCTTGGTTAGAACCTCTGTGTGAATGCAAACTGCTATTGGTCAAAAACTCAATATTAAAAAGATTAAAGCAATATTTTTGGTAGTTGGGTTTAACTATGGGAACAATTTGTTGCCATTAAATTATTAATCAGTAATTTTAATAGTTATACGAGACAGAAGTCATTGGTATAAATTAGTACAGAGCCACGTCTGGAGTTAAAACTATAAGAAAGTAAATGGTTGGGACTAAGAAAGCAATAGAGTGGCTCTGTTAATCTTTTTAAAGTTAAAAATCACACAACACCACGTTGTAGTCCAGTAGGTTTATTTGGAAGCACTAGCTCTCATAGCATTGCTCCTTCATCAGCTAGCTACTTGATGAAAGAGCAGTGCTCTGAGAGCTAGTGCTTCCAAATAAACCTGTTGGACTATAACATGGTGTTGTGTGATTTTTAACTTTGTCCACTCTAGTTCAACACCAGCTCCTCCACAATCTTTTTAAAGGTCTTAAGTATTATATCTCCCAATGTTCTTATTCAAGCTTTAACTCTACTGGGAAAATCAGATTTCTTGGCATAAAAATGTGTTAATGTTTAGAATGCAATAAAAATTAAAAGTTAGTTGACAAAGCCAGTAGCAGATAAGAAATAATTTCAGGAAGCAGAAACTGATTCTCCGAGATAGACATTTAGTATTTTCTAAATGCATATTTGAATTAGTTTGATTTCCATTAGGTACAGGCTTTTAACTGTGAACATTTGCCTTACAAATATTACCAGTCCAAACCAGATTAATTTAGCAATAGACAAGACATGATCTGTTACCATAATTCTACATACAGTACAATGACATATGACTGACAGAAGCAATGGGTGGAATTTTTACAGCACTTGAGTAGTGTATGAGAAATGTGGGAAAATCTGGTAAGATTGAAAAATCTGAATTTCAACGTCGAGGAAAGAAAGTTCCAATTTTCCCCTTAAGATTTTAATGGCATGTTCAGAATCTCGCTAATCAGTTAATAAACAATCTTATTTCCATGCATTTGTGTTGCGTTATTAGCTAACCTTGCCTCATTTCTATGTAGCTGACAATTCTCCCATCCACTGCTCAGAAACCAGATAGTATCAATTCCCAACTGAATGTCAGAATGATAACATGGCAGATGCGGCCTGCCACTTGCTTCTCCAGGCAGACATTCTAAGATCCATTCATCAAAATGATATCTCCTTTCCTCAACAGCCTGGGATATGCCTCATTCTGACCTATGGATTTACCAACATTTAAATCTGCTAAACCTACCAGTACCTATTTGCTCTCCCCATGTTAATTTCTTCAAATATTTCACAGTCCTCCATTTCATGTCTATACTTGTGGTGCTCTTTTCTGTTGTGAAGACTGACACTTTATATTAATTGAAGACTGTGCCCACGCCTTCAATTCCAGACACACATTATCTCAATGGTTCCCAATCAGCTATAAGTTTTTCCTAGTTATTCACTTGCTTCATTTTTTTTTAAAAAAACAACCCTTTGGGTTTTTCTTTATTTCTTTATGCTCATGTACTCTCTTTATTTGCCTAATTACTTTTTTAAGCTCCCCACCCCCATGCACTCTTTATGCCCCTAGAGGGACTCTGCTATATTAAGCCCTTAGTATCTGCCATAAATTTCCCTTATTTTCTTGATCGTAATCTTTATGTCCATTGACATCCAGGCTTCTCTTGTCTTGGCCCCATCCTTTGTCTTTATGCAATCATGTTTGTCCTTGTATATTTGCTGTTTCCACCTTGATTGCCACCCACTGCTCTGACACTTTTAATTGCAATACTTGCTCTAAGTCCTTTGGTCCAATTGTATAAAAAAACAAAGAACAAACAAAATTACAGCACGGGAATAGGTCTTTCGGCCCTCCAAGCCTGTTCCGATCCAGATCCTCTATCTAAATCTGCCACCTATTTTCTAAGGATCTGTATCCCTCTGCTCCCTGCCCATTCATGTATCTGTCTACATACACCTTAAATGACCCTATCTTGCCTGCCTCTACCTCTTCCGCTGGCAATGCGTTCCAGGTACCCACCACCCTCTGCTTAAAGAACTTTCCACACATATCTCCCAGAAACATTTCCTCTCTCACCTTGAACTCGTAACCCCTAATAATTGAGTCTCCCACTCTGGGAAAAAGCTTCTTGCTATCCACCCAGTCTATACCTCCCATGATTTTGTAGACCTTAATCAGGTCCCACTCAACCTCCGTCTTTCTAATGAAAATAATGGTATTCTACTCAACCTCTCTTCATAGCTAGTGCCCTCCGTATCAGGCAACATCCTGGTGAATCTCCTCTGCACCTTCTCCAAAGCATCCACATCCTTTTGGTAATGTGGCGACCAGAACTGTATGCTGTATTCCTAATGTGGCCAAATCAAAGTGCTATACAACTGTAACATGACCGGCCAACTCTTGTACTCAATACCCTGTCCGATGAAGGAAAGCATGCCATATGCCTTCTTGACCACTCTATCAACCTGTGATGCCACCTTCAGGGTGCAATGGACCTGAACACCAGATCTCTCTGTATACCAATTTTCCCTAGAGCTTTTCCATTTACTATATAGTTTGCTCAAGAATTGGATCTTCCAAAATGCCTCACCTTGCATTTGCCCAGATTGAACCCCATCTGCCATTTCTCCGCCCAACTCTCCAATCTATCTATATTCTGCTTCATTCTCTGACAGTTCCCTTCACTGTATGCTACTCCAATCTTAGTGTAATCTGCAAACTTGCTAATCAGAGTACCTATACCTTCCTTCAGATAATTTATGTACAAACAACAGTAGTCCCAACATGGATCCTTGTGGAATACCTCTGGTCACAGTTCTCCGTTTTGAGAAACTCCCTTCCACGACTAATTTCTATCTCTTACTGCCCAGCCAGTTCTCTATCCATCTAGCTAGTACACCCTGGACTCCATGCGACTTCACTTTCTCCAACAGCCAACCATGGGGAAACTTATCAAATGCCTTATTGAAGTCCATGTATATGACATCTACACCCTGTCCTCATCAATCAACTTTGTCACTTCCTCAAAGAATTCTATTAAGTTGGTAACTCATTACCTTCCCTGCACAAAATCATGCTGCCTTTCATTGATAAGTCCATTTTCTTCCTAATGTATATAGATCCTATTCCTCAGGATCTTCTCTAGCAGCTTCCCGACCACTGACCTCAGGCTCATTAGTCGATAATTACCTGGATTATCCCTGCTATCTTTTTTAAATAAGGGGACAACATTAGCAATTCTCCAGTCCTTGGGACCTCACCAGTGTTCAAGGATGCTGCAAAGATATCTGTTAAGGTCCCAGCTATTTTCTCTCTCGTTTCCCTCAGTAACCTCGAATAGATCCCATCTAGGCCTGGAGACTAGACCACCTTAATGCCTTTTAGAATACCCAACACTTCCTCCCTCCTTATGTCAACCACATCTAGAATAATCAAACATCTATCCCTAACCTCAACATCCGTCATGTCCCTCTCCTTGGTGAATACCAATGCAAAGTACTCATTAAAAATCTCACCCGGGGATCCAAGATGGCAGTGACTCCGAGACCATAGCAGAATCGGCCGTGGATCGGGTCCAGACTCTCGAACAGCAAGTCCAGACCTTAGTGAATCACACTGACGACCTCAAGAATCGAGATCGTTGAAAAAGTATTCGCTTGCTGGGCCTTCCTGAACGGGAAGAAGGCGGCCAGCTTACAGTGTTCCTCGAGCAGTGGCTTCCACAGCTGTTAAATCTGGAGGCTGGATCAGGCCAGGTAATGGTGGAATGGGCCTACCGGGTTGTAGTGCACGGGCTCGGCTTGAACCAGCGCCCCCACCCGGTCCTGTTCCAGCTGCAAAGCTACAAGGAGAGGCAGATGCTCTTGGAAGCTTCCAGAAATCTTGGGAAAGATCCCCAAGCCATGACTTATAAAGGATCCAAGATTATGTTATTTCAGGACTTTTCCCCAGCTTTGGTCCAAAAAAGGATGGCGTTTGACAAAACGAAGAAGCATCTAAGGGACTTAAACATTCAGCACTCCTTGTGCTACCCAGCTACGCTACGCTTCAGCCATGAAGGGTCCATGTATAACTTCGGATCACCGGAGAAGGCAAAGGAACTTTTGGACTCTCTTAGATAAATTGTAAGAGTTAATTGATGTTGTTTTTCCCTCCCCCCACCCCAGTTTACCCTCTTTTTTTCCTTTCATTACCTTACTGTTTAATATTATCTCTGGGGGCTGGGGAGAGGGGTTTATTTATTTATTCTTCACTTATCAATTTTCTCCCCCTTTTTATATTTTTTTTTATTTCAAAAATATACTTTATTCATAAATGATTTGATGGTCTGTACATTGGATCATGCCATACATATGTCAATATTTACAAACACAGATTCGACTTTATTCTTGTCCTTTACAATCCTGTGCATTTTTTCAATCTTGTATATATACATATATTTGGCTGAGGCATCAGCAGAGCCCAAAAAAAAACGTCTGTATGGGCCCCCTGTTCTTCTTTCGGCAGGCCGATCTTACACGGTGGTCTTTCCCCACCGCGCCTTGGCGGCAGCTGCCCCAAGCTTCAGCGCGTCCCTCAACACGTAGTCTTGGACCTTGGAATGTGCCAGTCTGCAACACTCGGTCGGGGTCAACTCCTTCAGCTGGAAGATCAACAGGTTTCGGACCGCCCAGAGAGCGTCCTTTTTATATATAATATATATATATAGGCCGGGGGGTCTAGTTAATGTAGGTGGGGGGAAGTGGTTACCTTATCCTATTTTATCTCTGTCCTTAGGAGCGGGGTTGTTTTCCCCTGTTATTTTGTATTACTATATTTAATTATTGTATGCTGAGACTGTAATTTTATAGCTATATATGTTCATACATGGTATTAATATTACCAAATATATCCAGGTGTTGGTGTGGGTGGGGGAGGGGGTACTCATTGTTAATTCTAGCTCAGTAGTATATTTGAATTTTCTTTATCCTATCGTGGGGTGCCTGGGTCAAGGGTGGGGCACTGGTTGGGAGAGGTTATGATGGGCTTTTGGAAAGGAAGTGATGCCCCCTGGGAATAAGGGGGAAGATCTTCGTTTAAATACGTTTTATATTTTTTTATTTAGAAAAAGTTTATTATAATATTGATCTGAGTGTATTAAAGAGCCTTTTTTTGTGAATTTTAATTGCTCTGTGCTCGGGATGTTTTGGATAGGGTTTCTTCTCCCGGGGGTCTCGGACTTGCCCGGTGATTATGGGTAATCGGTCGATTAAATAGTGCACCTGGAATGTCACGGGAAGTAATTCACCAATCAAAAGGAAGAAAATATTATCAAACCTAAGAAAGAAAGGGTTGATATAGCTCTTCTATAGGAGACACATTTATTGGATAAAGAACACCTGAAATTACGATAGGGAAGAGAATTTTCCATTCTCTCTTTCTGTGCAAGGAAAAACATTTTGATAAATTGGGTGGCTGAGGGCCCTCATGGACTTTTGAATTGGCGCAGAATAATTATGGAATATACTCCCCCTAACTTCCTTACAAATATGGTGCACCAGAAAAAAAACTGAATTACTCCATAAAATATGGCAGCCCTTCTTGAATTACACAAATACAGATATCTCGGTCATCCTAACAAGGGCCTTTAATTAACTGAGAGGGTGAACCTGGCTGGTCCGGGGCCCCTGAGGAGAGGAATCCCGCACGAATACGGGTTTTGTTATGATCTGATGTTAACACATTCTGAGCATGTATATCACTACTCAATTTCTGTGTTATCCATCGTTTTTTTTTTCTTGAATAATGTAAGAGATTTAATCATACACTCTGGTTAGTTTTAGGTTAGGTGAGTAGTTAGTTGAGTTTTGTTTTTTTTTCTCTGTATTTTTTTTTCTGTTTGATAGATTTTGGTTATTATTTATTTAAGATTTAATTGTATATCAATGTTTATACTTGGGGTTTTTTTTAGTTTTCTTTTGTAAACGTGTAAAAATATGTTTCAATAAAAAAATCTATTAAAAAAACTCACCCATTTTCTCAGACTCCACGCATAAATTTCTTCCCTTATCCTTTCTCGAGCAACCCTCTTGCTCCTTATATATGAATAAAAGGCTTCGGGATTTTCTTTAACCCAGTTTAGTTAAGATCTTTCATGACCCCTTTTAGCCTTCTGAATTCCTCATTTCAGATTGGGCCTACTTTCCCAATATACTTCCAAAGCTTTGTCTATTTTCAGACGCCTAGAATTTATGTATGCTTCCTGTTTCCTCTTAGCTAGTCTCACAATTTCACCTGTCATCCATGGTTCCCTAATCTTGCAATTTCGAGCCCTCATTTTCACAGGGACATATCTGTCCTGCACTCTAATCAATCTCTCTTTAAAAGCCTCCCCCATATCAAATGTGGATTTACCTTCAAACAGCTGGTCCCAAACCACATTAGATTAGATTAGATTAGATTACTTACAGTGTGGAAACAGACCCTTCGGCCTAACAAGTCCACACAGCCCCGCCGAAGCGCAACCCACCCATACCCCTACATCTACCCCTTACCTAACACTAGGGGCAATTTAGCATGGCCAATTCACCTGACCTGCACATCTTTGGAGTGTGGGAGGAAACCGGAGCACCCGGAGGAAACCCACGCAGACACGGGGAGAATGTGCACACAGTCAGGCGGGAATTGAACCCGGGTCTCTGGCGCTGTGAGACAGCAGTGCTAACCACTGTGCCACCGTGCCACCCACATTCTCCAGCTCCTGCTAAATTTTGCTATAGTCAGCCTTTCCCCACTTCAGCACTCTTCCTTTCGGATGACTCTCGTTCTTTGTCCATGAGTATTCTAAAACTCACAGAATTGTGATCAGTATTCACAAAGTAATCTCCTACTAAAACTTCAACCACCTGGCAGGGCTCATTCCCCAACACTAGATCCCCTTCCTGAGTTGGACAACTTAGATACTGCTGTATGAAACCCTCTTGGATGCTCCTTACAAATTCTGGTCCATCTGGACCTCTAATACAAAATGAATTTCTGTCAATGTTGGGAAAATTAAAATCTCCCTACATCCCTGCTCCTACACCTTTCCATAATCTGTTTACATATTTGTACCTCTATCTCATGCTCATTGTTGGGAGGTCTGTAGTACAGCCCCAAAAGTGTTACCACACCCTTCCTATTTCTGCGCTCTGCCCATATTGCCTCACTGCTGAAGTCCCCCATAGTGCCGTCCTTCAGCACAGCTGTGATATCATCTCTCACCAATAAGGCAACTCCTTTACCCATTTTACCTCCCTCTCTATCCCACTAGAAGCATCTACATCCAGGGCTATTTAGTTGCTAATCATGCCCTTCCCTCAACCAAATCTCAGTAATAGCAATAACATCATACTCCCAGGTACTAATCCAAGCCCTAAGTTCATCTGCCTTACCTACTACACTTCTCGCATTAAAACAAATGCACCTCAGACAATCTGTCCCTTTGCATTCATCATCTGCTCCTGGCTACTCTTCCTGTTAGTCACGCTGACTTCATTATCTAGTTCCTTACAGGTTTTAGGTCTACCTTACTGTTCACTAACGTCATTTGGTTCCCATACTATACCACATTAGTTTAAACTTCCCCAACAGCATTAACAAACGCACCCTCTAGGACATTGATTCCAGTCCAGCCCAGGTGTAGACATCCAGTTTGGAATAGTCCCACCTCGCCCAGAACTGGCCCCAATGTCCCAAAAATCTGAATCCATCCTTCCTGCACCATCTCTCAAGCCATACATTCATCCTGCCTTTTTTTTTATTTCTACTCTTGACTAGCACATGGTACTGGCAGCAATCCTGAGATTACTACCTCTGAGGTCCTACTTTTTAACTTGGCTCCTAACTCCCTAAATTCTGCTTGCAGGACCTCATCCCATTTTATACCTATATCATTGGTGCCTATATGGACCACGACAGCTGGCTGCTCACCCTCCCCCTTCAGAATATTCTGCAGTCGATCTGAGACATCCCTGACCCGTGCACATGGGAGACAACATGCCATTCGGGAGTCTCGTTTTCGACCACAGAATCGCTTATCTACTCCTCCTACAAATGAATCCCCAATGACTATAGCTCTTCCATTCTTTTTTCCAGCCTTCCTGTACAGCAAAGCCAGCCACAGTGCCATGAACCTGACTACTGCTGCCTCCCCCTGGTGAGCCATCTCCCCTATTAATATGCAAAACAATATACCTGTTTTGGAGGGAGACGATTGTAGGGGACGCCTGCACTGCCTTCCTGCTCTTTCTCTGCCTGTTGGTCACCCCTTCCCTTTCTCCCTTAGCAATCCTCATCTGTGGTGTGAACAATTCATTAAACTAGCTCCACGACCTCCTCAGCATCACGGATGCTCCAAAGTGAGTCTATCCACAGCTCCAGAGCTGTCATGCAGTCTAACAAGTGCTGCAGTGGACACACTTTACTGCACGTGAAAGAGTCAGGGACATCAGCCACACCCCGAGCTTCCAAATTGAGCAAGCAGAATGTAACATGGGTCTTGAGATCTCCTGCTAATTTTAATCTTGAGCTTAATTTAGTCAAACTATAATACCAAATAATAGATGAATGAAAAATAAAAAAAAATTTTTACCAATCACAGAATTAAAAAAAAAGAAAAACATTACCTTATCAAGACACAGCTGTCTTTTGTTTTGGTTTGGGGGGGGGGGGGGGGGGTGAGGTGGGGCAGGTGGGACACAATACAGTGTCTTGGGTTTAGCCACTGCCCAAATAAATCAGTTCACTCACCTTCCCAGAGTGCAATTCGACCACTCCCAATCAGCTCCTCCTGCTGCCGACTCTCGAGGTAAGTCCTTATAGAGGGAAATGTATCTTCCTGGCAGCCCCTTGTCCTCACTCTTGCTGCTGCTGAAAATGGAGGCCACTGACTCTTGCAACAATCACTTTTTCCCATTTAAGAACTTTATTCTTGGCTCATCCTTTTTCATGACTATCCGAAATCTGAGTTATTCTCCCTCTCCCAAATGTTCCCCTACTGATAGCCCTTCCACATGCCCAGGCTCAATTTCAAATATTAGATCCATAATTGCTCTGACTTTTACACATTTGCTAAACAAGCTTTCCTGGATGCAATTTTAAGAATTTTCTTCCCTATCTACCTTACACCCTAAAATGATCCCAGTTAATATTTGGGAAATTAAAATCCCCTATTACTGCCTTAATAATTGCTTGACTGCCTTATTCCTCACCTTCCTTGTATTAAAATATATTCCATTCAGTCTTACAATACTCAATTCTTTCATATCTTGCTAGTTTCCTCTGCCTTCTAAACTCATGCAGTAACATGTCAACTGCTCATTCCATCTCAGCTTTATTCCCTTCTGATCTACTTGTCAGGATCCCATTCCCCTATCCACGTAGTTTAAAATCCACCCCAATTGCATTAGCAAACCTTCCTTCATGGATATTAATCCTGTTCCTGTTAAGCCATAGTCTGTCCAATTTGTCCAGGTCCCATCTACCCCAGAAATGGTCCCAGTGTCTTAGAAATCTACAGGCATTCTTCTTACACCATCTATCCATCCACACATTCATTTACTTTACTAATCTAGTCTTATGTTCACTATTAAGTGGCACTAGAAGTAATCTGGAGATACTACCTTTGAAATCATGCTTTTCAATTTCCTGCCTAAATCCCTAAAATCTGTCTAGATATCTGCTGGAGACCACTTAGGATATGCATTTAAACAGAAACAATATGCAAGGTTATGGGGAAAAGGCAGGTTTTACACTAAATCAAAATACTCTGACAGCCGATACATATATGATGGGCCAAATGGCCTCCTTCTGCACTGTAACAAGTCTGCGATTCTGAAGTTAAAATTGTGAATAATTGTGTTTTCCTTACCTGATATGAAATTTGCTTTATGCAGTGGTCATTGTGATACTACAGGCCAATTTATAAAGAATGTATTCAGAACTTTTGTTACATTTAGTGCAGAGAAGAAATCTTGCCCTTCCCTTCCCATTTTTGAAATTAGGTATTTTTGTGTAGTTGTTCCTACTTAACATGGAATATCTGTTCATTCTTTATTTTTATCAAGCATAATATATTTGTCATTTTATAAGTTTGTTCATTTTAACTTAAGAATATGTTTTCTAGGTAAATTAACTGAACAAACCAGAGTATGCTGTAGCATTCTTTATGGTCATTGAGCTTTGCAGAATTATTTATACAATTCTTGAGAACCAGCACTAAAATCAACTGACGAGCATATTAAAACAATGCACAGTGTTTTGGAAACAGACTGATATGACCTTGGAGTGTTTGATTCACTCAGTTAATTATGTTGCTTATTGAGTGATGGAACACGGAACATTTGGTGTTGACTAGGCCCTTGTGTATGTCATCAGTAGCCAATGTTATTATAATTGGCAAAGGACAGAAAAGTCACAAACTATTACCTCTGGCCTTTTACGTTAACCAGTTTTCAATCATCACATCAATCACCAAAAGAACCACGCCAAGCTATTAATTAAAGTTGAAACCTATGAAAACTGAGATGTTTACTCTGCAGTAGCTGTTGCACAAGATTTTAGTGGAATATTCAAATACCATTCAAATCTAACATTTAAAGCTCATAAGGAAGTTAAATAGAAACTTCAATTATTCCACATTCATTAAAACACTTAGGAGATAATCAGTGTAAATAAGTTATGTTTATAATTAAAATGTTCATTGATATTCAGCAAACTAGCTATCATGCATTAATATTTCAAGAAGGATTTTTATCTGGTTGTTTTACTGAAGGCAATAACATAGACTTGAAAGGTCATTGGGGTCTCCTTTGCACATACCTTAACCTGTTGTGACATGTAGCTTTAATTAGGCCATTTATGAAAGAATATGAATAATGCTTTGTTTCAAAATGTAATGTGTTTGGGATAATGAAAGGATATATTAAATCATTTTTGAAACAATTGGGATTGTAATCACCTGAACTGCGGAAGGAAGGTCTTTTTTGCTGATGCCATCATTTTAATTTTGGAAAGAAAAGCAGCTTGTAAAACTCTAAACTTCCTGACCTATTCAAGATTAATTTTATCCATTTTTAAAGCTAAAAATGAAAAGTGTTACAATGTAAAAGTCATCCTCATTGTAAGAGAGGCAAACATCTCAGTTTAGAATCAGGTTGTTTAGTAATAAACTTTGTCTGTATGTGCAGTACAGATTGCAAAGACCTATGAAACCAGTCTGCTTCAATGTAGTCAGTACTGTAAAGGTCTACTTCAAAACACAAGATCACAGATTCTCTACAGCATGGAAGCAGGTCACTTAGCCTATCAAGTCCACATTGACCTTCTGAAAAGCATTCCACCCAGTCCTGTATCCCCATAAACCGACATTTCCCATGGCTAATCCACTGAACCTGCACACCTTTAAACTGTGAGAGGAAACCGGACCACCTTGGGAGAAACCCACACAGACGTGGCGAGAATGTACAAACTCCACACAGTCACCCAAAGCTAGAATCAAACCTGGGTCCCTGGGACTGAGAAGCAGAAATGCTAACCACTGAACCAGCATGCCGTTGAATAAAGTACCCTCTTTACAGAGCCACAGAAATGTTCCATGCAGAAGGAGGCCCTGCAGCCCATCTTGTCCACAATGGCTTTCTAAACATTTTAAAGCAAACAACATGAGTGAAATATCACAAGAAATATTGGCAGTAGTGGGATTCAAACCCTTGCCTTTATGGCAGATAAAGCCTAAATCCTACACCTTGGTGTGTTTGGCCATGCTACCATGCTAAAGTTTGTTGTTAGATTTCAGAGTTGAAAATTAACTGGAGAATAACAGCAAGATTAGTTATCTCTGCCTGAAGGCCTTTTGTGTACCAAAAGAGAAAAGGTGTAATAATTGATTTGAATATGGTCATCACATCCCTATATATTTCCTGTATATCAGAAGATAATATAGCACAGATATTGGCCATTTGGTCTATCCTTAATGTGACCTCAAATATGAAATATTTCAGTTTCACCAGGAATGGAAATAACAACATGGTGATATTATTGAAGAAACACAGCTGTTCTCCTGCTATTATAAGTTGACCAGACAAGAACAACCTCACTGGTCTCTTTATAGAGATACAGCCATCTTAGCTCCTCAAAGGAAGGACTTAAAATATTTTAACTTTCAACACATTCATATATCAACAGTTGTTTGGTTGTAAAGAACTTAAATATTGCTGAAAAAGAACATTTTATCAAAGCTTTTCATCTTTTACTCATCAGGACCATATAGAAGAGTTTGAGGGAAAACTAATATTTATACAGTATGAGAGGGGAATATCGATTTGTTAGCAAGTGGGCTCTGTATAGTGGACAAAGTTGAAAGTCACACAACGCCAGGTTATAGTCCAACAAGCTTATTTGGAAGCAGTAGCTTTCGAGGTATTGCCTCTTCATCAGGTAGTTGTGGAACATGACCATACGACACAGAATTTATAGAAAAAGGGTTACAGTGTCATGGAGTTGTAGTATAGTCATATTCCACAACCACCTGACGAAAAGGCAGCACCTCAAAAGCCAGTGCTTCCAAATAAACCTGTTGGACTATAACTTGGTGTTGTGTGGTTTTTAACTTTGTCCACCCCAGTCTAACACCGGCTCCTCCACATCCTAAATAGTGGAGGCATTGCTATGAAGAATGTACCAGTCAATGATTATTGACATGTAACTGCTAGGTTTTATTCAAATCTTAGGCCACAGCAATTTGACCCCGATTGGTCAAGACACTTCTGTGAGAAAAGAACCAGCATTCATTGCTGTGTGACCTCGAGCATGAATGACTTTCTTTTCTACAGTAATGGAGATATCACCGCCATAACAGTACTGTGAAAACACAGCTACCAAATTTTGACCTATTTTGACCTATCAATATTTATACCAGAACTTCAGGTACTATTTGAGTTATTGCCCAAGATGTCAGTTGGGTTAGCAGCTAAGCAGCAGACATTGATGAGACTGTAATCCTACCTTAAAGAAAAGGAGAATGTAGCAAAGATTTATTCGATGGGCATAAGCCAACAAAATTGGTGCTATGATCATCAAAAAGGGAAAGTGCCCTGACAGATGAGTAGTCAAAAGAAATGAGAAAGATTCTCATTTATCAGTCCTTTTGAGCCTGATCTGGTGAGAGCAGGGATATAGAGGAAATTGTGTAGGGTGATGGCCAGTTCGGGGACTACCATCTAACCATGGATGACGGCCTGCCTCTCCAATCAGAGCCAATGGCCGTGCTGCCTCAGCAACAACACTGATAGAGGTGGCCAATGTTGAGGCTATAAGGGGAGGGAGAGGACGCCCCATGCTGAAGCACACTCAAACAGCTGACAAGTGAACCATGGTGTGCTGGGTCTATAGCAGGCAGGCTGGCAGGCCCCTGGCTAATGAACAAGTGAACCGTTTCAACAATGGCATCAGAGCCACAGAAGTAGTCCATTCTGCTGAGGAATTAGAGGGAAATGTGGGAGTAGGGGCACTATGCCTTGGGTCATTAAGCCTCCAGAGATGAAAACCCCAGAGATGGTATTTCAGTGGAGCTGGTGGATTATAAGTGATGGAGACAGTTTCGAAATTCAAACACCCAGTGGCCTGATAAATCAACAGATTAATAATTGATTAATAACATTGAGTGGCTGTTCACTTACTCCAGCCAGCTTCCATTCGTGTCTCAGGTCATATCACCAGGCAACAAGAGCATGTTAACATCTTATTGACAAATACCATCATCATTTTACCGGCCTCTCCAATTTACCTTCAAAAAGGCTAAGAAAATTTCAGCCAAGTACTCAGTTTCCTTCTTTAAGGTGCTGTCAGATCTGCTCAGTATCTTCTTGCAAGTAAAGCTTGTTCAATTGTGGTACAACAATGTGTCTTACCTTCTACACTGAAATAACACTGCTATGCCAGGTGGAATTTTCTATGTTTCATTCCAGTGAACCATATACTTCTTTTGGGAATAATTCTGTATTAATAAGTAACTTTGTTAAATTTTGTCATATTCTGCTGTATTTAGATTCTGGGTTGAGATTATTTGAATTAATTTGAGCTCAGGTCTCAGTAGGTAATTTGATAACATTCTATCTCATCAGACTAAGTCCCCCTCATTATTTAGTTAATTAAAACCTGCAGTAGTCAATTGTAATTCTGAATTATGTCAGACTAAAGGTTCACTTAGTGTAATTATTTGTCTCACACCTAAATATTGCAAAACCTTAACTCCAGTTTGACTGTTCTGCAAAGTTTTTAGTTTCAGTCTAACATACTTATAGACCTTCAGGCTTGAAAAGCTACAATTAACTGCAGACATAAATCACTATTGTCTATACTGGGTTATTAAACAAGGAAGCTTTTCATTCTCAAAGCCTTCACAGTCAAATAGCTTCTTGGGTCTCCAGTAAATTCATTCTATTTGTATCGTAGTATGCAAAACTGGAGGAGAGGCTGCCAAACAAGCTAGTTCTTGTCTGTCAATCTATCTATATATCCTCTCTCACTCTTACAACAAACTTTGAGGTTTGTTAGCCTTCTGACAGATTTATGGTTTGGCAGGCCAATGTGTGATTTAGGAGTCAAAATTGTAACACAGCAGAATAAAGTGAGTATTTTAAAATCTGCTTTAGAAAAGAAAGTTTAGTGGTTTGAAATAATTAAGCACCATGTTCAACAACATGGGTGGAAGGTTGCTATGTTACTAACCAAATAAGGAGACTAAAACATGTTCAAAATTCAGCTACAAACAATCGGCATTCCAATGACTGGCTGCAGCATTACTTAAGAGTTATTTTCTAACCTTTACTTCCTCACATCTGCAGCATATAATCCTACAGCTTTGCAAAGATAAATACTTACCAAATAATTTGCAGTGTGCAAGCATCGTTTTTATTTGTATTTAACGTACTTATTTTAAATTTGTAAGATTGTAAATTGGGTCATTTATAACAAATATTACTGCAAAAAAAGGGGAGACAAGCTTAAATCAGGTTTCAGCTAAAAGTTCAGTAGATGATTAACTTGAGATTCTGGCTGTAAGCTGGAGCCTCTATCTATACTGGAGTCTTTCCCTTCGAATTGAATCATGCTTTTTCATCTTTACCTGAACTATTGGGCTGAATTTTCTAGTAGACATTCCAGATGTTGATGTCAGGTCCCGACCCTACTGGTGTCCTTGCCAATCAAGATGTGCAGTCTTTCCAGTGACAGGCAGTAAATAATCATGGATGGTAGGTGGGCACTACAGGCACAAGAGCAAATGGGAATACTTGAGGTAGGCAGCTGGCAGGCCAATAGGAGAGGTGAGTACTGCTAATGCAGGAGGGCGACAGTGAGGTCACCTTGAGATGGCAATACAATCTGAAGATCTGTAATATTGTTAAAAATTACACATTGCTGACATGGCCACAGGTGCCAGTCCCCATTATGAAAGGAGATCTCTTCCACGCAATGGCCTGTGATCATGAATGTAGTCCTTTGATCCCAATGGCTTCTACAGGAAGTTTTTTAAAGATGGTGTTGATGGCCCACATACACTGCCTGCAACCAAGAAGCTACTTCTAGAGAGCTGCTGGCTACGCATACACACAGCAGCGTTTGGATGAATCCAACACAATACATCCTACCTCAATTTGAAAATGACTCTTTATTAAGCCCTCAAGTGAGTTGCAGCAGGCTGCCAAAGTTCCTACCTACACGCCACTTGAAGAGGTGTGTCAGAGGCACTAATGTGTCAGGCAGCCAGCCTAAGCTGCTCCTTACGGCTTTCGTGCTACTTATCCCCATCCACACTTTCATAGGACAAAAAAAAAGGTCGATCCAATTGGTGGGTCATCCAAACTTTTAGGGCTAAATCATACAGTCATGTATTAATTATGTCTATTATAGCTGCAAGAATTTGAATATTGCTGAGAAAAGAACACATACTGATGTTTTCATCTGTAATTTAGTTATTATTATTCATTTATACTTCATGGGAGTATAAATTGTTGTCTCCTTTGAGACTTGGTATTCTTGTGATTCTGTCCTGATGTGTACAAGATGAAAAACTTTGACATGTCTCCTTTTTCATCAATATGTCTGTTGTGTTGTCGTAAGATAGTCTAAAGACTATCTTATTCTCATCTTTGTTGTGTTCAGCTGTGTTAAGTAGTTTTTTTTTGCTTTAAATTCTTAAATACATATAGTCCCAGACACTAAAAAATGCATCAGAAAATACCATTCTGACATTACCCAAGTCCCTCCCTGGAAAGAAATGTAATTCTCTTGTAAAAGTTACAGAAGTTGCACCTGTAAAACAACTAATGGGTATTGGGTGGGGCTAAAGTCATGACAAGTTCATAACCCACTGTTAGTCATTGTAACTAGTTTTTCATGTCCATAAATGAAGGCATTAAGTTTCAGTATATGCCAGAAAGAAACTGAATTGGGTCTCATAACATAATACAAATATAGTACTAAAAAAAATTTAATCCAAGTGTTTTGAAACAATGACCTTATTCAGGTCTTGAGCCCATTTTATAGTTACATGTTCTTCTTCAATCAACAGCTGTTTTAAACAGCTATTTCAGCTTTTGAATTTTTGTAGGGTTGCATCTATACAAGGACTGTGAAAAGTTATTTATCATCATTTTATTGCAATAAGAATACAGCCTCATAACAAGCTCTTTTTAATTCCCGACGACTAACGTAGGTTGTTCAGACTTTAAAAATCCTCGCTTCATTCAGCCATAGTCACACACACCCTTGATAAGCAAACCACTTGAGCCTGAAATATCACATGGTTTACACGATCATTAATCATCCAAGTGTTATTGGGTGTACTTTAATTAATAAACAGTCATTAGTTTAGAACTAATTGAATTTGACATAGTTCCTTTCATGTCAAACTTCTGATGTGAATCCCAGCTGATAGTAATAAAGAAAAGTGATTAAATTATGCCTGCTTCATTCACCCACAAATAATTTGCTCTGCCTGCAATCAATCCTGAGCAGCTGAAAAAGTGAGCATATTTCCCCCTATTGATTTCTATTTTGGTAAAACCTAGTTCAGCATTGTTTAAAATATAAAACAAACATTCCAAAATCAGTATTTCAAGAGTGACCTGAGACAGAATTTGCTAATCTTATTTGGTTTCACTGACTCATGCAATTGGAAACTGATCTTCCAGAGCTCAATATGAAGTGCTCACATTCATTAGACTTACAGCTGACAGCTGACAAGGTTCTAAAAAAAGGCTTTAGGCAATGGTGGAAATGCACTCACAGAGTTCAGTATCCTCAACCTGTTTAAGTAAGTCAGGAATTCAGTGTGGATAAGATTGTTGTTCCTTTTTCGCTTGGAACAAAAATTTAAAATATTTATTAAATTATATTATTGTATTATATAATTTAATACTATCAATTGGATTTGTTTTTTGGTGGAGTCCAAGTACTGGCTCCTTGGTTCATTTCTGAGAAACTTAGCAAGACATAATACAGGTACACAATCCTTTATCCAAAATCCTTAGGGCTAGTTGTTTATTAGATTTCAGAATAAATGATATTTTCACAGTGAAATAAGAAAATTACCAAACAGCAGATCCATGTGTATCTAGTACAACCACCTGCCAGTGCTGGGCTATGCCACCACGTCACATCTCAGTGACATGGTTCGAGTGGGTGTGGGGTTGGGTCACCTATTCGCACACCAAACAACCTTGTTATACAGAAAAAATCTTCACGATAGAAACTTCGGATTTTGGTAAAGTATTGTGTACTTGTACCGTCATTTACGGCTACAGAGCAAAGTAAAGTAGGGGTGGAAGCTTATCGATGTCGGAATGATATGTGAATAAATTTGTGGCAGAACCAGGTGAGATTCAGCTTGATATCAGCAGTATTTCATTCCATCTTTTGGATACAGGTCGTTTTGCTATAACACGCGTTTTTAGATTAGATTAGATTACTTACAGTGTGGAAACAGGCCCTTCGGCCCAACAAGTCCACACCGCCCCACCGAAGCGCAACCCACCCATACCCCTACATTTACCCCTTACCTAACACTACAGGCAATTTAGCCTGGCCAATTCACCTGACCTGCACATCCTTGGACTGTGGGAGGAAACCGGAGCACCCGGAGGAAACCCACACAGACACGGGGAGAACGTGCAAACTCCACACAGTCAGTCGCCTGAGGTGGGAATTGAACCCAGGTCTCTGGCGCTGTGAGCCAGCAGTGCTAACCATTGTGCCACCGTGCCGCCCACCATGAATTTGTTAACATGAATTCGCTATAACACAATTGACGAATTTGGGACCCTGTTTCTAAAGCGTTAAGTTTTAAAGTTATAACACAATTCCAGTCCCATTAGTTTAAATTGCGCTGATATTACATGATTTTCATATAACACAGCATCGCTCGAAAATGGAACTGCTGCTTTAGAGCGGAACTGACTGTATTTTAATTAACTTGTTGAGATATGTTAATACACACCTCTGGTGCAGTTGGGACTAAATCCAGGCTTCCTGACTCAAAGGTAGGGGCACTACCATTGTACCACAAGACCCATCACTCCACCTTTTATGTTTTTCACTATTGGCAAGGGGAGAAACCAGTTGCCGTTAATTAGTTAAGCGTTTCGTTGACAGCCCAACTTGCCAACTTAATATTCAGCTTTTTTTTAATCTTACCATATTCACCCAACAAGTTGGAGAAAAGTCAGCATGAAACTAGAAGACGGCTGTAGAAAATTCAGCTCTCTGCTTGTTCTGAACATGTTGGGTGGTATGGTGGCTCAGTGCTTAGTACTGCTGCCTCACAGTTCCAGAGACCTAGGTTCAATTCTAGCCTCAGGTGACCATCTGCACATTCTCCCTCCATCCCATCTGTGTGGGTTTCTGCCAGGTACTCCAGTTTTGTCCCATACACCATTGATTTCGGCAGCATGATTTGGCTATAATTTCATTGAAGAATTAGGGAACAGTATTTTACCTCCATTGGCAATAGCACAGTTCCAAAGGGGATCCATTCATGCACCTTGTTCTCATGCATGCTGTCGTACCATTTTGCGCACACGCCAATGTGACCTTCCAACAGAGCAGCTTTCTGTGAGAGGTACCATATAGTGAGCAGCTTTCTTACGTTTTTTAAAATGTACTGTTAAATATACTTCTGTTAATAAATATGATTTCAATCTTCATTCAGGCTGCGCTATATTTTTGAGTGATCAGGAGTGTTTTCCATAGACACCATTATTTCTATTAAGCAAGGTTTCGCTGGAACGCATCTACTGTGCTATAGGAGAACTATCTGTAGTCCAAAGATGTGCAGGTTAGGTAGATTGGCCATGCTAGATTGCCCCATTATGTCTAAGGATATGCAGGCTAGGTGGATTAGCCATGGGAAATGAAAGGTTACAGGGAGAGGGGTAAGTGGATTGGTCTGGGTGCGATGCTCTTTGGAGGGTCGGTGTGGGCCCGATGGGCTGAATGGCACTTTACACACGAAGGATTCCATGACACTACTTTCTTATCAATGCAATACCTCAGGCTGCACCAGCAATTATCATTGTAACGCTGCAGTGAAGACTCAGAGACATGCATTCTACTCATGGACTGGACCAGGTTGCACCTCCACTCACTTCCTCTTCACTCACTCTGAGCCTACCTGCATGCTCACAGCATCTCTGTGTGAACATGAACTGTACATGTTCAATATTAGGGCAAAAATGAAAAAAGTTCTATTGATCAAAATGTGACTTTGTTATCTCTGCTCACAGAATCCTGTGAATCTGCACAACCAAAAAGTGATCTAATTAAGTATAGAATTGTATTAAGCATAAGCAATCTCTGCAGTGCAAGGCTATGAGAGTGACTTCCCAAGAAAGCAATTAACTTATGCAGAAATACTGAATTTGTAAATTAAGAGCTGGACCATATTCATGGCATAACAGACCAGGCCTTGCATTAGGCTGACAGATAATCCAGGGCTAAAGTGCAGAACAATCATAGACAAAAGGCAAAATGCAAATACTGTGGAGGATATCATCCAAATGATAAAGCATACCTAGCATTGAGAAAAACAATATACTGATTATAATAATCTGAATAATTTTATACACAAGTGTATGGTTAGAAGGAAGCACAACAAAAAAGTACAGATAGCCACTGGAGAGATCTTGACCAAAAAAGTCTGACTAGAGGGAAGTGAACTTGCTGATTTTAAAGACTGCCAGTGAGATTGTCCCATACCTGAAGTACTCTTCAGCCCTTATGGCAATCCCAACATTGAGCGACACGACCCTCAGTTCATGAGTGAAAAATTCAGCCACTTGGTAAAGTATTGGGAAATTCAACAATGCACATCAACTCCATGTTATCCCCAGTCGAATGAAGAGGGTGAAGTAACGTGAAAATCACCAAAAGAATTATAAAAATAGTCAAGCAAATCCAGTACAGATGTATACAAAGCATGCTTCAAGGAGATAAATGTACATACTGAAGAAAAGAAGTGGAATCCAGTGTAAAGACTAATGGCACATTGGAAGGGTAGTTTGAAACAACTCCAAAAAAAATTGAAGTCCAGCATAGCAAGACATGAGTGATACAGTCAAGGTGAAATGACTGAAAGGCCAAAGTTCATTTAATCAAGACTACCAAACTATAGCCAGAATTGAGAATTGGAGAATCAATCTGCGTTCAATTCAATGCCCTCATTAAGAGTCAGCCCAAATAGCAATTTGGATTCTGTGCAACTTAGTTGTCACCTGAATTATACATACTGGAATGATCAGGTCATTGCAACCAGAGATATACATGTACAACTGGAGAATCTGTTCCTTAATAAAAACAGAAATTGCTGGAAAAACTCAGCAGGTCTGGCAGCATCTGTAAAGAGAAATATTTGTTTCAGGTCCAGTGAAGTCAGAAGTGGGAACAAAGCTTTTCCTCAACTGCCAGTGAGTGATCAGGAAAATGTGAAGTCTTCACCTGCACAAATCAATCATCAGATCCAGAGGTTTGCAGCACCCTAATAGCAGAAACAGTAATAACAAATGATCAGGGAATGACACTCCCTCGGGAAGGAACACAATCCAGATGAACAACCAAATGAAACACACATGCACGCCATTATGGGAAAAACATGACTTAAAGGCAGTGTGTGCAATACCTATGCAGAGACTAATGAGAACAATGAACTGCTCATGTATAAGAAAGTGGTCTGTATATTGGGAAACTGGTAATTCAAAATATTCGTGAGTTTTTTTGTCTCAATAGGGAACGTTTAGGATAATGTGCCAGCTGGTTTGCTGTAATTATGCGATGTCTACCATGAAGGAGTGACTAGGGGCTGCCAACCTGCAGACAGTTTCAGTAAACTCACCCAACAGGCCAGACAGTTGTCTTGGGAGCCTGAAAGAATTCCCCTTCCTAACAGATATCTGCAAAGCAGTATGGAAGTACAACGGCAGTAAAAAATGCTTCATTACACATTACATGGAAGAACCAAAACTTTCCTTACATAATAAAATAATTACAGAACTTCAAACTGTGCATGTTGACAAATGTTAGAAACCATTTGGCATGCAGGATATTTGTACTGATAAAACAGACCCAAAAACTTTCCTACAGCCAAATCAGTCAGATTTTCCACACGTTCAGCAAAGCTACAGTCACTGCACTATTTTGCAAAACATACAAACAGAAACATCAGCTCATTGTTCAAGTAATCAGTTTGTATGTGTTCAGTGCCAATTTCAGTTGGCGTTGTTCTGACCATGCTCGCAGTAGCATTACAAACCAATCAATCTAGAAATTGTTTCTGGCATCACAGTCCAATTGTGGATGTGAGCAAGACATCAATGTTCCCCATTGTAAGGGTGATCAGCAGTCTTCAGAGTGCAACTGACGGAAATGGAGCTGGGACAGGACGGATGTAGTGGAGACCTGTTCAGTCTGATTGGAGGAGCTGTCACTGCATCAACCCCAGTATTATCAGAGACCTAACACTCCAGGTGTTACTCATGTCTTCAGAAGGCGTTAACCTTGCCCTTTTTATTATTTACAAACAGTTAAAAGGGTTAGAAAGCCAAGTATTTTCATGCCATTCTGACCACACAACTTCTGAGTTGCCAAAGTAATGATACAGCTTGGGACCCTGATGCTGCCAGGAAAGTTTCAAAGTTGATAAAAGATTACAGATAATTGCCTGGTTTGACATGGAAATTGACTTCCCATCACTATGGAGTGGGTCGCTGACATTGGATTCAGCTCACCTCTGTTGAGCAGCAGTTGGAGGTAGCAGCATGTTGGCAAAGCAGCAATTCTACCGATTATATTGACTAACATACATTTTAACATACTTTCTATTAACCACAATCTGGCA
The DNA here is from genome assembly GCF_047496795.1 of Chiloscyllium punctatum. Taxonomy (NCBI): domain Eukaryota; kingdom Metazoa; phylum Chordata; class Chondrichthyes; order Orectolobiformes; family Hemiscylliidae; genus Chiloscyllium; species Chiloscyllium punctatum. The sequence goes on along the minus strand of NC_092776.1, from coordinate 45,906,068 downwards.
CTTTGCAAAGTAAAATGTCTCATTTTATTAGTGGGGAAGTTGGAAGAATAGAACCAGAAAAGGGAGTAGGGGGTGTAGACAAACCAGAGCTGGAAGCAAAGAAGATACAAGCTGGAATGCAGTGTTGGAAGATTGCAGGGCTGGCTAGAGTGAGATCACGGAGTTATTTTAAAATAGAAAACAAGCCTAAATACCAACTTAATGAAGGATTTGTAGCCAGTCAACACTAGGCAGAACAGAACTGATAATCGAGAGACAGTTATAGTTGAATGAAATGTGGGTCCTATGGAAAAAGAATGTTACAGCACTGAAGCAAACTGTTCATCCCATTGAGTCTCCATCTATTCTGATCTCTACATGAGCCACCTGGTTTGAATCACACTATTTTGTTATCTTCTGAATTCTCCAGGATTCCTTCAGCAATAAAGTAACCTTGTTAATATTTATTAACAATGCTACCAATTTCAGCTTAATTCTCAAGTGTTGGGAGTGGGGTGCTGGAAAAGCACAGCAGGTCAGGCATCATCTGAGGAGCAGAAGAATCAACGTTTCAGGCATAAGCCCTTCATCAGGAATTCACACTGAATTCCTAATGAAGGGCTTATGCCCAAAACGTCAATTCTCCTGCTCCTCAGATGCTGCCTGACCCACTGTGTTTTTCCAGCACCACACTTTTGACTCTAATCTCCAGCATCTGCAATCTTCACTTTCTCTTAATTCTCAAGTGGTCAAGTTCAAGGACCACAAACTAAGAAATAGGTGTACACAAAGAGGGATTTGACAAAGCAAGTTATTTTGAACATTTCAATTTTCATACCTATAACTATTATAATGCCTTACATTATTTGAAATCAGTGAGAATAATTGCCGGGAAATCAAGTCAGATTCCAGGGCAGGATTTTTATGGTAAGGGCGAGAATAGCTATGGGTTAGGGGACTGGATGAGGAGGGTGATGATATGGAGGGGTGTTATATATGTGTCTGGAGGCATTAATACTGAGGAGTGGATGAGTTTTTATATTGGAATTGCCTAGAGTTGGATATTTGGACTATTACTCTGTGTAATATATTAATGGCCTAGACTGGAGTGTTCATGGCACAATTTCAAAATTTGTTGATGGCACAAAACATGAAAGTATTGTGAGTTGTCAGAAGATAATATTACGTTTTGAAGGGACAGTGGTTGGTTTAATAGGTGGACAAATAGCAGATTAAATTTAACACAGAAGGCTGAAATGATTCATATTGGCAGGAAGTCTGTGGTGAAAGAATGTAAATCAAAGGATATAATTTGCAAAGGGAGTGGAGGAACTGGGTGTGTGAGAGCATAAAGCATTGAAGGTAGCAGGATAAGTTGACTGCACAGTTTACAAACAATATGGAATGAATCCTGGGCTTTACCAATAGATGCAGAGAGTACAAAAGTTATGACCAAGTTATATATAAAACACTGGTTAATCCTCAACTGGAGTATAGTATCCAGTTCTGGTCACCATGTTTTAGGGGGGATGTGAAAGTATTTGGGGTGGCACAGAAAAAGATTCACAAGAACTTGATGCCTCATGGATAGACTGCAGAAGAGAATTCAGAGCTGTTTAAAATGCTGAAGGGTCTGGACAGAGCTGATAGAGAGTAACTGGACAGAGTTTTCCAGCCCTTGAACAATGTGAGCAAAGACAAATCAGTTCAGAAAATATGGTGAAATGAGGAAAATGTGTTTCTTGATATTCAGGAGTAAAAGTCCAATTTTCACCCAAGATTTTAACATCAAAACGAGAATGTCCCTAATCAGCTGTGAGGGGTCTATTTACAGACATTAATATCTCAATATTATTCAATCTTGCCTCATTTACATATAATTTGTTATATTCTGAGGCAGTGGAGCGAAATTAAAAGGTGCCAATTCCTGACATGAAGGTTGGCACAAGTACCTGGCAGCTGTAGATCACCAGCATCTTCTCCAGCTCTTGGTTAGCATTCCCCAACACCCCAGGCCTACATGGTCTGCCAGCAGAGGTTGACATCAGCAAAGCATCAGCCTCATCACATCAGGACACATTCTAATACAGTTCAGAACTTCAGTATGTACTTTGGATCTCATCAACAGCTAATATTGCGATGCCGCTGTTAAGCTACGCAGAGAACAAAATGTACCTCCAGATTCTTAGATTACTTTCTTAGCTATCACTCACTTTGCCTACTTGGATGCTGACAGCACCTCTCCTTTTAGTACAGACAGATAGCCATGCAGCTTGTCATGTTTGGCAGCTATGAACAGACAAATGGACGAATGATAAGTCACAGAGCTGGTTTGTTGTCATTCAAGAAAGATGGGTGAGTGAGTAGGAAGGGCAGTGGACAGCAAGTGTTAGTAGTTTTGGGAAATGGAACAGGTAAGAGCCATTGAAGGAAGACACTATAAGCAATATTGAGAGCGATAGACGATGACACTTGATAAGATGTAGGTGCAATGGCAGAGTTAGAGTAAGTCTGAGGTACTATCATTGTGACACTTATCCTTGCAAAGCTGAGAAAGTGGTTAATCATCTTGCAGCATTGCTGCGTGTTTGTCCAGACTACAGACCACCCTGACCCAAGTGGCTACTTCTGATCAGGCTGGCAACATTTGTCATATTTTTCGTTATTCACTTGTAGGATGTGGGCATCGCTGGCTGGGCCAGCATTAATTGCCTGTCCCTAGTTGCCTTTGAAAAGGTGGGGACAAGCTGCCTAATTGAGCTGCAGTCCACATGCTGTGGTAGACACCCAATGTCATTAGGGAGAGAATACCAGGAGTTTTATGCAGTGTCAGAGAAAGAACAGCAATATATTTCCAAGTCAAGATAGTGAGTCGCTTGGAGGGGAACTTGCAGGTGGTGGTGTTCCCACATATGTGCCTCCCTTGTCCTCTAGATACAAGTGGCTCTGGGTTTGGAAAGTGTTGTCTAAGGATCTTTGGTGAATTTCTGCAGTACATCTTATACATAGAACACACCGCTACTACTGAGTGTCACTGGTGAAGGGAGTGGATGCTGGTGAATGTGATACCAGTCAAGCGGGCTGCTTTGTCCTGAATGAGGCAGAGCTTCTTGAGTATTGTTGGGGTTGCACTCATCCAAACAAGTGGGGAGCATTCCATCACACTCCTGATTTGTGCCTTGTTGATGGTGGATAGGCTTTTGGGAATCAGGAGGTGAATTAATCACTGCAGTATTCCTAGTCTCTGACCTGCTCTTGTAGACATTTTATCTGACAAGTCCAGTCGAGTTTCAAGTCAATAGTAACCCTAAGAATATTGATAGTGGGGGATTCAGTGATAGTAACACCATTGAATGTTAAAGCCTGGATATTGTCCAGATCCTGTTACATTTAAACATGGATTGCTTCAATATCTGAGGAGTCACAAATGGTGCTGAACATTGTTCACTGATGAGTACACATCCCCACTTCTTACGTTATGATGGAAGGCAGGTCATTGATGAAGCAGCTGGTGATGGTTGGGCCTAGAACACTATCCAGAGGAACTCCTGCAGAGATGCCCTGGAGCTGCGATGACTGACTTCCAACAACCACAGCCATCTTCCTATGTGTCACATATGATTCCAGCCAGTGGAGTTTGCCTCCTGATAGCCATCAATTCCAATTTTAACTAGAGCTCCTTGATGCTACACTCAGTCTAATGCAGCCTTGATGTCAATCCACCTCACCTCTGTAATTCATCCCTTCCAAGTTTGAATTAAGGTGTAATGCAGTCTGGAGCTAAGTGGCCCTGGTGGAATGCAAACAGATGAGTAAGAATATATTGATAGGGCAGTAATTGGCAGGTTGACTTTGTCTTGGATTTATACAGCAAAATAAATATATGGTTAAAACATGGTGCCTGCAACATGAACACCATAACACGCTCACTGGTGAGCATTTTGCTGATGAGCACACGGCATGAGAGTACCATCAGGGAGAATGGTGCATACTTCATGAGTTGAGCAGTTGAAAATTGCATGAGAATAGCCTCTGGACATCACAAAGAGAAACCCCCCATGACACTCCTGGGATTGACACTTAGCTGACTCTTATTAACATTTAGCCCACTGTTCCCATTCATGGAAGGATCAAGAACCAGAGTGCATGGATTTAAAATATGTAGCGAACGAAGCAACGGTAATACATGGAAACACACATATACACAGCATGCCTGAGAGCGTACCATTTAATCATTGGCATTCAAAGGGTAGTGTGATCATTATCTGAAAACGAAACATTTCAGGGTGACAGGAGAATGATGGGAAATAGCAATTGCTCTGGTAGAAAGCATACATAGACATGACTGACTGACTGACTGACTGACTGACTGACTGACTACGACATAGAAAGTGGCCATTCATTCTCTGAAGAATCAGTAACTGGAAGTTATTTTAAAAATTGCAATATTTTTATTAGGCAGAGGGTGGAAGAAAATTTTTTCTATAATATTTTATCAAAGGAGGTGGTAAAATAGTTGGAGGTTTAATGGAAAGAAGGCCGACGATTGGACAAAAAGAATCTCACTTTAAGAAGGCCAGCACTACAGTACTGTGCCAAATGGGACATTCTGTACCACAGAATTCTGTGATTCTAGAGCTCAGCCAGGTTCCACAGTTGGATACTTAATATTGCAGTGCCACTAATGCATAATGCAGTTTGAATTTGCTTATTAAATTTTCAAGTCTATTAGTGTCTTGGACAATGATTGAATGTTATTTAATGGCAGAACAAACAAGAGTATCTGGCTGTATTTGCTCATGACCAGGCATTAGTCAGGTATAAATAGTCTGGTTTGGAGTTATTCTATACATTCAGCACTGCTCCAGGTCTTTCAGGTTAACCTCAAAGTAACTTGTTGGTTGTAGTTGACGTACTGAAGGTATTACAGTACCTTCCATCCATGCCACATTTGCACCAAGACTAAATTAATTTACTGATGCCATTTACAGTGCACGTATTCAATATTTTCAATAAAAATTAAATCTGGTTAAAAAACATACTGTTAGTGAATTAGATCTGACATTTAGTGAAAGAAATGCTATTGTTTATGAAAGCTCCTTCTGGAATAATTACATTTCATGCTCATGAGCATTATGTTCCAGTTATAGAGTTGCTTTAAGTGAAAGATGTAATTATTTGTTCTAAAAACAAAAAAAGGAGGCTTAGTGGTGAAGAACTATCTCAAACAACCCTTTCTGAGCAACACAGATTTGTTAAATACCACAAAGTCACAAGATCATCTGCAAAAATACCACATAGCAATGATAGTCAATAAGTATCCTAACCCAAAGTGCAACCTATTCCACAGCTTTCTATTTATTTCAAATATATACTTTATTCATAAAAATCATCTATAAGTACATGCAAAGGTTCTAAATCATAGCTGTACAGTCTTTGAAGAGAAGTAAAACAAACAAAATGTTGGAATTTTGACATTTCTCAGAGCTTAGAACATAGAACATAGAAAAATACAGCACAGTACAGGCCCTTCGGCCCTCAATGTTGCACCAACTGAAGCCTACCTAACCTACACTAGCCCAATAACCTCCATATGCTTGTCCAATGCCCGCTTAAATGACCATAAAGAGGGAGAGTCCACCACTGGCTACTGGCAGGGCATTCCATGAACTCACAACCCGCTGAGTAAAAAATCTACCCCTAACATCTGTCCTATACCTACCACCCCTTAATTTAAAGCTGTGTCCCCTAGTAACAGCTGACTCCATATGCAGAAAAAGGTTCTCACTGTCAACCCTATCTAAACCCCTAATCATCTTGTACACCTCTATCAAATCTCCCCTAAACCTTCTTTTCTCCAATGAGAAAAGTCCCAAGTGCCTCAGCCTTTCCTCATATGATCTTCCTACCATGCCAGGCAACATCCTGGTAAACCTCCTCTGCACTCGCTCCAATGCCTCCACATCCTTCCCATAGTATGGCGACCAAAACTGCACACAATACTCCAGATGACGCCGCACCAAAGTCTTATAAAACTGCAACATGACCTCAGGACTCCGGAACTCAATTCCTCTACCAATAAAGCCCAGTACGCCATATGCCTTCTTCACAGCACTATTTACTTGGGTGGTAACTTTTAAAGATCTGTGTACATGGACACCAAGATCCCTCTGCTCATCCACACTACCAAGTAGTCTACCATTAGCCCAGTAATCCATCTTCTTGTTACTCCTACCAAAGTGAATGACTTCACACTTAGCTACATTGAATTCCATTTGCCACCTTACTGCCCAGCTCTGCAACTTATCTATATCGCGCTGTAACCTGCCACATCCTTCTTCGCTGTCCACAACTCCACCGACTTTCGTGTCATCCGCAAACTTGCTCACCCAGTCTTCAAGCCCCTCCTCCAGGTCATTTATAAAAAATGACAAACAGCAATGGTCCCAAAACAGATCCTTGTGGAACACCGCTAGTAACTGCGCTCCAAGATGAACCTATACCATCAACTACTACCCTCTGTCTCCTTCCAGCCAGCCAATTCCTAATCCAAACCTCTAATGCACCCTCAATGCCATACCTCCGTAGTTTTTGCATTAGCCTGCCATGGGGTACCTTATCGAATGCCTTGCTAAAATCCATATACACCACATCTACTGCTTTACCCTTGTCCACTTCCTTGGTCACCTTCTCAAAGAATTCAATAAGGTTTGTGAGGCACGACCTGCCCTTCTCAAAACCATGCTGACTATCCTTGATCACATTATTCATATCCAGATGTTCATAAGTCCTATCCCTTACAATTCTCTCTAAGACTTTGCCCACAACAGAAGTGAGACTCACTGGCCTATAGTTACTCGGGCTGTCCCTGCTCCCCTTCTTGAACAAGGGGACCACATTCGCTCTCCTCCAGTCTTCTGGCACTATTCCCATAGACAGCGACGACATAAAAATCAAGGCCAATGGCTCCGCTATCTCCTCCCTAGCTTCCCAAAGGATCCTAGGATAAATGCCATCAGGCCCAGGGGACTTATCTATTTTCATCCTTTCCAGTATTCCCCAGACCTCTTCCCTACGTACCTCAAGGCCATCCATTCTAATCACTTGTGACTCAATATTCACATCAGCAACAGTGTCCTGTTCCTGAGTGAATACTGGCGAAAAGTATTGATTTAGTGTCTCACCAATCTCCTCTGCCTCCACACACAACTTCCCACTACTATCCTTGACTGGACCGATACCTACCCTAGTCATCCTTTTATTCCTGACATACCTATAGAAGGCCTTTGGGTTTTCCTTAATCCTACCAACTAAGGACTTTTCATGTCCCCTTCTCGCTGCTCTTAGCTCTCTCTTTAGATCCTTCCTGGCTACCTTATAACTCTCAATCGCCCCAACTGAACCTTCACGTCTCATCTTTACATAGGCCGCCCTCTTCCCTTTCACAAGGGATTCCAATTCCTTATTAAACCACAGCTCCCTCACAAGACCCTTTACTCCCTACCTGACTGGTACATACTTATCAAGGACACCCATTAGCTGTTCCTTGAACAATCTCCACATATCATTTGTGTTCTTCCCTTGAAGCCTATTTTTCCAATCCACGCATCCTAAGTCATGCCTCACCGCATCATAATTTCCCTGCCCCCAGCTATAACTGTTGCCCTGCAGTGCACACTTATCCCTCTCCATCACTAGAGTAAAAGTCACCGAGTTGTGGTCACTGCCCCCGAAGTGCTCACCTACCTCCAAGTCTAACACCTGGCCTGGTTCATTACCTAGAACCAAATCCAGTATAGCCTCACCTCTTGTTGGCCTGTCTACATATTGTGTCAGGAAACCCTCCTGCACACATTGGACAAACACCAACCCATCTAACGAACTCGAGCTATAGCTTTCCCAGTCAATATCTGGGAAGTTAAAGTCCCCCACAACAACCACCCTGCTACTTTCACTCTTTTCCTGAATCATCCTCGCAATACTTTCCTCTACTTCTCTCAGACTATTAGGAGGCATGTAGAAAACTCCTAACAGGGTGACCTCACCTTTCCTATTTCTAACCTCTGCCCACACTTCCTCAGATGGCAAGTCTTCCTCCATCACCCTTTCTACTGCTGTAATAATATCCTTGACAAGCAATGCCACACCTCCCCCTCTTTTACCCCCATCTCTGACCCTACTAAAACATTTAAACTCTGGAACCTGCAACAGCCATTCCTGTCCCTGTTCTACCCACGTCTCTATAATGGCCACAACATCAAAGTCCCAGGTACCAACCCATGCTGCAAGCTCACCTACCTTATTTCTTATACTTCTGGCATTGAAGTATACACACTTCAAGCCACCTTCCTGTTTACAGGCACCCTCCTTCGAGATCGATGCCATGTTCCTAACCTCCCTACACTCAAGGTCCTGTACCCTAAAGCTACAGTCCAGGTTCCCATGCCCCTGCAGAGTTAGTCTAAACCTTCCCAAAGAGCACTAGCAAACCTCCCCCCAAGGATACTGGTGCCCCTCAGGTTCAGGTGTAGACCATCCTGTTTATAGAGGTCCCACCTTCCCCAGAAAGAACCCCAGTTATCCAGAAACCGGAATCCCTCCCTCCTGCACCATCCCTGTAGCCACGCATTTAACTCTTCTCTCTCCCTATTCCTCGACTCTCTATCACGTGGCACGGGTAACAAACCAGAGACAACGACTCTTTTCGTTCTAGCTCTGAGCTTCCAACCTCGCTTCCTGAAAGCCTGTCTAACATCCTCACCCCTCTTCCTACCTATGTCGTTGGTGCCAACGTGGACCACGATCTGGGGCTGCTCCCCCTCCCCCTTGAGGACCCGGAAAACACGATCAGAGACATCACATACCCTTGCACCTGAGAGGCAACATACCAATCGTGAGTCTCTGTCGCCCCCGCAAAACCACCTATCTGTGCCCCTCACTATTGAGTCCCCAATAACTATCGCTCTACCTTTCTCCACCCTTCCCTTCTGAGCAACGGGGACAGGCTCCGTGCCAGAGGCCTGAACCTCGTTGCTTACCCCTGGTAAGTCATCCCCCCCACAAGTATCCAAAACAGTATATTTGTTCTTGAGGGGAATGACCGCAGGGGGTCCCTGCACTGGCTGCTTCCTCCCACTCCCCCTCACTGTCACCCATCTCTCTATAACTTTCGGAGTAACTACTTCCCTAAAGCTCTGATCTATGACCCCCTCTGCCTCCCGAATGATCCGCAGTTCATCCAACTCCAGCTCCAGTTCCCTAACACGGTCTTGGAGGAGCTGGAGATGGGTGCACTTCTTGCAAGTGTAATCAGGAGGGACGCTAATGGCTTCCCTCACCTTATACATGTTGCAAGAGGAACATTGCACTGCCTTCGCTGCCATCCCTCTAAAAAAGAAACTTTAAAAACTAGATCTAAAGAAACAAACAAGCAAAATGTAGCACTTACCTGCTTGTCACAACAGGTCTTATTATTAGGTTAGAGGAGGAGGGCGGGTGGGAGGCTCTACCCCTGTAGTGCCTCGGGTTCCTCGCCTGCGCGCTTTTATAAGAAAAAAACACCTTCCCAGGTAAGCTAGCGCAACATCAGCTTCTGGGTCCGCTAGGCACTTAAAAAAAACTTTAAATTTTAGCCGTTAGCAGTTGCAAAAATCAAAGGCATTTCCTACTTATGCAAGTAACTACTAATGTTCATTTTGAGGCACTTAGGAGGGTCTGACAATGTAACATACCCTCGTTATAGTTTGAATAAAAGACTCTAGACGCAGTCTTACCCCAATCCCTGCACTTACTAGCTGCAGCTATTAAGTGAAAGATACTTTCAAACACAATGTATTATCCCTAATGTCTACTTTACCTTTTAAATAATATATATACTGTGAAATCTGTTGTACTTATAACTGTTGGATTTGAGTGCTGAGTTTTGTCATTTAAAATACCCCTTGATCTTGTACATCCAAGACCTCTTTTCACAAGATTTCATTACGTTAAAACCAGTGGCTCTGTACATTGGATTAATGTATAAGCTGCTGTGATTCTCAAGTCACTTGCTGTTGAAAAGAACCGAGATACTAGATTGGTAATGTTATACTGCCCTAAAGAAGTCACTCATAAACACTGTCAGTCGCCCAACTTCTGATCAAAGAGCATCCATAATGCTCTGCTTACAATAAAGATTCCTTTAATTAATCAGCAGTCCACAGACAGTTTCATGCAAATATCTTTCCCTCAAAGACACCTACAATTTGGTCACATACATAATCTCCATTTTAACTACATTGTTATTGCATTCGGCCCAACAAGTCCACACCGACCCTCCTAAGAGCAACCCACCCAGACCCATTCCCCTATATTTACCCCTGACTAATCCACCTAACACTACGGGCAATGTACCATGGCCAATTCACCTGACCTGCACATCTTTGGACTGTGGGAGGAAACCAGAGCACCCGGAGGAAATCCACGCAGACACGGGGAGAATGTGCAAACTCCACACAGACAGTTGCCCAAGATGGGAATTGAACCCGGATCCCTGGCGCTGTGAGGCAGCAGTGCTAAACACTGAACCACCATGCCCTTACCTTATTGTGAAATATATTTGCAGATAATACAAACATCCAGATCAAAAAACATCTTCAGAAAATGCATTAATTCCACTTCAGGTAATATTTTTCACATCCACCATTTCTTTTACACAGTTTACATACAAGAACTTTTTTTAAAAAAATCAAATCTTAATGTGGTTTTATCTCCTTGATTTATTGAAGAAGCTAATGAAAATCTACGGAGACAAAGCAGTTTTATATAATTCTTAAACTATAGTATTCTATTATGAAGTGAAGGAACAAGACTCTGCTCCTCTCATTTTGCACACACGTTTCTTATTTTCAATCTCTTCATCACAGGGAGATCAGGCATTATCTCATTTGGAAAATGGAGAAGGAAGTCGAAAGAGAATTGCACCAGGCTACTTTCACAGTTTGTAGCAGCTGTCATTATTCACACAGCACTACAAAAAAAGTACTGAGCTGGAGACACAGTGTAACCCAAACCCCACAAATAGGGGATAAACATTTCAATGTTAGAAAAGGGCAGTCATACAGAGACACACGTACTCCTAAAAAAAACAGCAGAATGAGGGGGAAGTATTTCTCAACTGATGTTTAATCGGGTGAGAAAAATATTCCTTAGTAAAGAACCATTGCTGAAAGCGTGATTTTTTTTGTTTTAAAAATGTTTGTTGCAAACTCAAATAGGTTAGAATGTTGCCATTGTTATTTGAGGATCACGGAAATATTTGAGTCATAGAGTCATAGAGGTGTACAGCATGGAAACAGACCCTTCAGTCCAACCTGTCCATGCTGACCAGATATCCCAACCCAATCTAGTCCCACCTGCCAGCACCCAACCCATATCCCTCCAAACCCTTCCTATTCATATACCCATCCAAATGCCTCTTAAATGTTACAATTGTACCAGCCTCCACCACATCCTCTGGCAGCTCATTCCATACACGCACCACCTTCTGAGTGAACAAGTTGCCCCTTAGGTCCCTTTTATATTTTTCCCCTCTCACCCTAAACCTATGACCTATAGTTCTGGACTCCCCAACCCCAGGGAAAAGACTTTGTCTATTTATCCTATCCATGCCCCTCATAATTTTGGAAACCTCTATAAGATCACCCCTCAGCCTCCGACGCTCCAGGGAAAACAGCCCCAGCCTGTTCAGCCTCACCCTGTAGCTCAGATCCTCCAACCCTGGCAACATCCTTGTAAATCTTTTCTGAACCCTTTCAAGATTCACAACATCTTTCCAATAGGAAGGAGACCAGAATTGCACGCAATATTCCAACAGTGGCCTAACCAATGTCCTGTACAGCTGCAACATGACCTCCCAACTCCTGTACTCAATACTCTGACCAATAAAGAAAAGCATACCAAATGCCTTCTTCACTATCCTTGAGTCGAATAATTTATTTTTGTATAGTTCTGATTTTAACTTGGTATGGGGATGGACAGTTGTGGGGACCAAAGAATGCTGGGAAGCAACCACCTGATCTGCCCCCAATCCCCACTACAATTCTGAGGACAAAAAGCAAGATATTTTAAATCCTCTGGTTAATTAGCTTTTCCCAATACTAGCTCCGCCCTGAAGTTGATGAAAAGAACATCAATAAGGAATTGCAATTCGTGGTGGAAATTTCATGAATAAAAATTGATTTAGAGATGAAAAAATGTACGCATGAGTATTAGTAACCAAGCTGCATACAGAAGGTTTTGAAGGGAGCTAAATCTGCAAACACAAGAAGTAAAGAAGGCTTATGAAAAAAGACTGGCAGCTAACATTAAGAAGAAATGTCAAAATCAACTATAAGTACATCAATCGTAAAAGGTGGTTAAAAAGGGAGGAATAGGGCCAATTAGGGATCAAAAGGAAGAGTCAAGAGGCATGACTGAGCAGTTGAACAAATACTTTTTATCTGTTTTTACAAATGAAACAGATGCTGTCCAGGCCACACTGACAAATGAGGAAACTCAATCACTAGAAAGGTTTAAAATTGACAAGGAGGTTGTACTGGAAACATTGTCATTACTTAAAGTCGATAAGGCACCAGGACTGAATGAGATACATCAAAGGATACTGAAGGGAGTGAGAATGGAAATTGCAGAGCCACTAGCAAATGTCTTTTAACCTTCCCTAGATACATGGGTGGTGACAGAGAACTCCAACTATTATGGTCTTGTTCAAAAAATGTTTGTAAAGAGCTGCCCAGCATACTACAAAGCAGTCAGTCATTTTGTTGGTGCACGACTAGTTTAAAACAATTATTCAGGCTAGAATTAATAGTTACATGGAAAATGTAGATTAATTTGAAAGAGTCAACATGGATTGGACAAAGGATTATCATTATAAGAAGGATGTGAATACACTGGAGAGATTGCAGAAGAGGATGATTCCAGAGATTAGACATTTCAGTTCTGACGAAAGGTTGCTTATTTCTACAGAGACAGAAGGCTAGGAGAAAATTTGATAGAAATTCTCAAAATCATAAAGGGGTCTGTATGGAGCGAAGAGAGAAGTTGTTCCCACTCAAACAGATTGAGAACCAAAGGGCACAGTTTTAAAGTGCTCTGCTAAAGAAGTAAATGTGAGGTTAGAAAGAAATGAGTAGTCAGAGTTTGGAATGCACTGACTGGAGGTGTGGTGGATTGAAGAAGTTTTCCTCCTCTCTCTACAAGAATCTCAGGAAGTCCCTCTCCCACTGCAACTCCCAGGTCATTTCCTCTGCTCTGAAGCAAACTTCCAGCTCAGTAACTGTCTCCTTGACTTGTCCGGACTTGTCTGACCTGCCTATCTTCTTTTCCACCTATCCACTCCACCCTCTCCTCCTTGACCTATCACCTTCATCTCCTCCCCCACTCACCCATTGTACTCTATGCTACTCTCTCCCCACCCCCACCCTCCTCTAGCTTATCTCTCCACGCTTCAGGCTCACTGCCTTTATTCCTGATGAAGGGCTTTTGCCCGAAACGTCGATTTCGCTGCTCATTGGATGCTGCCTGGACTGCTGTGTTCTTCCAGCACCACTGATCCGAGGTGTGGTGGAGTCAGGTTCAATCAAGACTTTCAAGAGAGCATTGGATGATTTTAATAATATGCAGGGTTATGTACAAAATGCAGAAAATGACATTAAGTAAAAATGCTCAAAGAGTCAGTGCAAATAAAATGGACTGAGTGCCTCATTCTGCACAATAACAAAGTGATTTAATGATCTAGATGCTGCCCCTTAGCAAATCCATCTGAAGGTATCACAGCAGTTTTCACATGTTTACTGACAACACCCAACTCTACTTCTTTGCCACCTTGAGTCGTTCCTTCAGTGTTGCTAAATAATCAAACTGCTTATCCAATATCCAGTATAGAAAAAGTAGGAATTTCATCCACTTAAATATTGGGACTGATTACCACTCCAAATTCTGTACCCTCGTTACTGATTCCCTCACTCTCTCTGACAACAGATCTATCTTTTATCCAAGATAAGCTTCCAACCACAGCTCTGTGCTAACTTCCATCTCCACATCAGTCATTTCCATTTGTTCCTTGCTCTGCTTGGACAAAAGCATTATTCATGTACTTGTTACCTGAAGACTAGCGAGTCTCCCACATTCTACCTTCTATACCCTGAGGCTTTCCAAAACTCTGCATCTGCATCTTAACTGATATAGAGTTCCTTTCACTTACAACCTTATTGACTTACACTGGCTCTCAGCCAAGAACAGTCCTGATTTTAAAATTCTCATTTTCTTTTATTTTCAGATTTCGCCATGATGTTGGTTCTCATCAGCTCTAATCCCCATAAATTCTCAAAAAAGCCCTTTGCATACAGCTGATCCTCTCTATCACCTTTACACCTTAAAACCAACAAGGCTTTTGGTCATCTGAATGAATATCTCTTATGTAGCACATTCTGTGTTAAAATGCTCCTGCAACATTTTTCTCGCGTTAAATGTGCTAATTAAATAAAACTTGTTCTAATTTGCACAGGTTTTTTTGATTACCTGTTTCCACTCTGAAGTTAATGTGCGCAAAATGATTGACGTAACAATTCATTGTTCAGAAAATTTTCCCAATGGATTTATTCCATTTTAAGGATTTATTTTTATAATGTAAGTTTTAACAAGCAATTTGCAGAATTTGGCTATTATCATAAGGTGTTAGAGTTCATTCTAGAAGATCTGTTCTTACAGAATTAGTCAGCACCAAGTGGTAAAATCTTAGCAATGAAGTGGATCATGTAATGTGAGGACAGCTTGAAATATTGACCTAATGTCTGTCTGTCACATGCTGTTTGGGTGCAGCAGTGTGTAAGATGATGCTGTTAAAGATTACGTCTTTAGTACTACTGTGGTTATTTACTGATCTAAATAAGATATATCATTACAAACCACTTTGTCCAATTCCCAAATGTTTGATTAGGTATATCTCTGCTAATGAGACGAAAAGGTGCCAAGAATTTGCTCTTTTCTGATTTTGTTCCAAATGTGGTTAAACTGGGCGGAGTACAGTTTTCCCATAGTTCTGACCATTCTTCTTTCAGGGGAGATGGGCTTCACTGGCTGGATTAGCATTTATTGACTATCCCAAGCTGTCCTTGAGAAATTAATTAACAATGCTCAATGATGCTCAGTTTGGGATCTGCCAGGGCCACTCAGCTCCTGACCTCATTATAGCCTTCATTCAAACATCAACAAGAGAGCTGAATTTTAGAGGTGGTGAACAGAGACTAACTGTTCTTGATATCAAGACTGCACCTGATCAAGTGTGGCTTCAAGGAGCTCTGAGCAAAACTAGAGTCAAGGAGAATCAGATGGAAAACTCGCTGGTGGTTGGAAATCTATCTAGTTTGAAAGAAGATGTATGTGGCTGTTGAAGGTCAGTCACTTCGGCTCCAGGACCTCTTGGCAGGAGTTCCAGAGGATAGGGTCCTAGGCCCAAACACCTTCAGCTGCTTCATCAATAACCTTCCTTCCATCATAAGGTCAGAGGTTGGGATGTTCTTTGATGACGGCACAATATTCAGCACCAATTTTGACTTGTCAGATAATGAAGCATGTCCACGACTAAATTCAGCAAGACTTAGACAATATCCAGGCTTTGGCTAACAAATGACAAGTAACACTCTCACCACATAAGTGTCAGGCAGTGACTGTCTCACCATTGCCCCTTGATATTCAATGGTGTTTCCATCACTGAATCCCCCACTATAAACATTTTTTTAGGTTATCACTGACTAGGAGCTCAACCGGACCTGCTGTATAAATACTGTGGCTACAAGAGCAGGACGAAGGCTAGGAACATTGCAGCATGTAACTTTCACCTTTTGACTCCCAAAGCTTGTCCACTGCCTACAAGGCACAAGTCAGAGTGTGATGGAATACTCCCCACTTGCCTGGATGGATGCAGCTCCAACAACACTCAAGAAGCTGAACATTATGCAGGAGAAAGCAGCCCACTTGATTGACATCACATTGACAAACATTCACTCACTCCACCACTAACAATCAGCAGTGTGGACTGAGATAGTGAGCATTTTGGCAGCACGATTTGGCTATAATGTCGCTGAAGAATTAGGGAACAGTATTTTGGAGAACGCTTACCTCGGTTGGCAATAGCGTGATTCCAGGGGGGATTGATTTGCGCGCCTCATTCTGTGCGTGTGCTGCTGTCCTTACTGTTCTGCACATGCAGTGGTGTCCACACATACGTGATGTCGGTGCCAGACTTCATGCCATTCTGCACATGCACTTGATGTCAACTGCTGACAAAATGGCTTTCTGTGAGAGGAACTGTACAGAAAGCAGCTTTCTTACATTTTTTAAATGTACTGTGTTAAATTTACTTCTGTTTTGTTACAAACTATGATTTCATCTTTCATTCAGGCTGTTAGACTTTTGGGTGATTTTTGAGTGATTGAGAGTGTTTTTACTGGTCTGCCCCAACCCCACTTTTCCCATAAGCCCCTGTATTTCTGTTAAGCAATTTTCTATTAAGCGAAGTTTTGCTGCAACACAACTATGGAATTTTAGGAAAATGACCTATATCTCAAAAATGCATTGCAGAAATTCACCAAGGTCCTTAGACAGCACCTTCCAGATCCACAACCACTACCACCTAGAAGGGGAAGGACAGCAGATATATAGGATCACCACTTTCTACAAGTTCCCCTGCAAACCACTCACCATCCTGACCTGGAAAAACATCATCCTTATATCACAGTCAAACACCTTTGACCACAAGTCCATCAGGAAGTGGTCAGCACGTAGCGTCCTTGAGACCCTTCGGGAAAAGGAGAGGGCGGATCCTGTCGAGCGGTTCCCTGAGCAGACTGTCAAAGCCATTTGGCAGAATGCCTCATCGCCAGAACTTTCCAACAAGCACCAAGACGTGGCTTGGCTGGTGGTGAGAAGGGCTCTGCCTGTGAGATCCTTTATGCACGCCCGGACTCTCTGCCGCACCGCACGCTGCCCTCGAAGTGGCTGCGGGGGGGACAAGACTGTCACACACCTCCTTCTGGAATGTGCCTATGCAGAGGAAGTCTGGAGAGGAATGCAGTGGTGCTTGTCGAGGTTCGTCCCGAGCAGCGCCGTGACGCGGGACTCCGTGCTCTACGGCCTGTTCCCCGGGACTCACACCGAGACGAACATTAACTGCGCCTGGAGGATCATCAACTCGGTGAAGGACGCTCTCTGGGCGGTCCGAAACCTGTTGATCTTCCAGCTGAAGGAGTTGACCCCGACCGAGTGTTGCAGACTGGCACATTCCAAGGTCCAAGACTACGTGTTGAGGGACGCACTGAAGCTTGGGGCAGCTGCCGCCAAGGCGCGGTGGGGAAAGACCACCGTGTAAGATCGGCCTGCCTAAAGAAGAACAGGGGGCCCATGCGGACGTTTTTTTGGGCTCTGCTGATGCCTCAGCCAAATATATGTATATGTACAAGATTGAAAAATGCACAGGATTGTAAATGACAAGGATAAATTCGAATCTGTGTTTGTAAATGTGGACATATGTATGGCATGATCAAATGTACAGACCATCAAATCATTTTATGAATAAAGTATATTTTTGAAATTAAAAAAAATCCTTATATCACAGTCACTGGGTCAAAATTCTAGAATTCCCTCTAATGGGTATGCATGCACCAAATAGACTGCAATAGTTCAAGAAGGCAGCTCACCACCATCTTTTCAAAGACAACAAGGGATGGGCAATAAATGCTGGCCGAACCATCAACATCCACATCCCATGAATGAATGAATAAAAAAGCTGCTACTCTCAGATTCCAACCTTTGAGCACCTCAATGTTACCACTTGAAAATAGGTTTTATCAGTTGTACTTTTCACAGCAAAACACTTTTTGAAAAGCACAAATTTACTATCAAAAACAAAAATTGCTAGAAAAGCTCAGCAGGTCTGGCAGCATCCCTGTAGAGAAATCAGAGTTAACATTTCAGTTCCAGTGTACCTAGTCTGGCCTCTTTCCTCAGTTAGTTGGGCTGGAAGAAAGACAACCACACCAAGCTTCTACTTTACTAGAAAATCCTGTCTGAGCGGTCTTTCTGATCTGGCAGAAAGCTGCCGTTCCTTTGCCAAAGAAAACAAGTGTTTCTTCCTTGTTGCCTTGTTTTTCCCAGAAGCAAGTGCCTTGGTATGAGGGCATTTCAACTATTGCCCCTGCTAATGATCTACTGGTGGACTAATATTTGAAACACAAAACCAAAGACTGATTTTCCTTCATTCTCCTTTATATTTACACAATGTAACTTTGTACAACAAAGTAGACTTATAAATTACAAACCTTAAAGCCCGACCTTGAAACATCACTCCAGAAAAGCGGACATATATATGGTGTTACGACATATCATTGTTTTAGACATTAAACAAAAAATCCAAAAAACTGCAGATGTTGGAAATCAGAAACAGTTCTGAATGAGGGTCACTGGACCTGAAATGTTAATTCTGCTTTCTCTCTACAGATGCTGTCAAACCTGCTGAGATTTTCCAGCAAGATCTGATTTTGGTAATGTTTTAGAGATGTTCCTTTTAAAGTAGTAAATCCTAAAAATCAGTGTTGAAAGAATGGAAGCTGAGGTGATCCATCCTCCTTTATAGCATAGAAATTAGGAGGAAACAGTATCTGAAAGACATCCCTTGACAAATGGACTTTTTACAGAAATACTGAAGTTGATTAAGATGATCCCATGCCCAGAGAACATGAGAGAATTGCTTAGCAGGATCCTCAACAGATTATCTGCAAACTACAAATACTGGCTCATGTAAAGCCTGCTACTTTGGCAGATTAACCTTCGAACTATAACAGGCGTTAACAGAATTACGCAAGGCACAGTCCACTTGATATTTGAACATGAGTATGTTTTAATTAATTGGATGCACTCTCTGACAGAAGGTGTTGCACAACATTTGGCCTGTATTTTAGTACTTACCCAGCCTCGTACTTGGACAAAAATTTCCTTACGGTGCCAATGAGCTAAAGCTGGAAAAATCTCAGTCTTGTTAACCTATTCATAAGCGCTAAACTGCTCTGTCTTCGATTGTCTGGTAAGCTGTGTAACTTGGTAAGAGTTCATTGTAAGCCATCCTGTCCTATCAGATGAATATCTAGTAAGAAGATCAGCAATAGGCCAAAGGGCTATTTCACAATCTTTGCTGTTCCACATTTCTGCAAAAAGTCAATGTAGTTATATCTGCTGGAACAGGTATTAGACCATATGGTACAGGAAGAATTAAGCTATTTAGTCCATTGAGTCTACTCCACCAATTTAGTTATTTAGAACCAGTTGTATCTAAAAGCTCCATCCCACGCAAATAATGGTATTCTGCATAATAGTCTAATTATCATCAGACCCACAATTCACTAGATCTTTGTTGTAACTAAACTATTCATCCTGAAATGTAAATGTCATTGTCAAGATTTTGAAATCTGTAACTTGGGGGAAATCTACCTGAAACTAACTTCTATGAAAGGACTGTCTTGGGAAAAAGACTTTCATTGTCATATTGCCTTTCCTAACCTCAGGCTTTTCCAAAATACTTTACAGCCAAAGAGATACTGTCACTGTTGTGATGTAGAAAACACTGGAGGAAATCTCTACACAGTAATCTCCCACAAATAACAGTGTGATATGAATAGATCAGCTGTTTTAGTGATATCGAAGGATACGTATCAGAAGCAAAATAGCTCCATGGGATCTTTCATATCTACATGCATTGAAGTGTCTGCCAAAGTTTGTATTCTCAAGTTTTTTTAATGGATCTCAAATCCACAACTTGTTGAGTCAGGCTAAGAATGTTACTGACTGAGCCACAAGGGTGAATGAGTTCAACTAGGTTCTATAATGGAAGCAAGATTATGCATGTGTGCAGTTTCAAATGACTAGGGTGTGGTTATCACTGGTATGCACTTTATGAAGGCCTTCAACACAGAGATAATATCTAATACTAGGAGCTGCCCTACATTATTATGTGCAAGTAAATTCTTTCCTGTCACTTGAAATCAGGGAAAGCCACTGAAAGTCAGTATAATGGAGAGTGTTGACTTTAAACTAGACCTTAAATGTATGACATTGCACACTGCTGCACTAATTTAATCAAGTTGTTAAAATTAAGAACGCAACAAAACCTTGTGTTGTTTTAAAGACTACCAAGTGTTTTTTTTTATTCATTCATAGGGAGAGGGCATTACTGGCCATGCAGCATTTATTACCCATCCCTAATTGCCCAGAGGGCAGTTAAAAGTTAATCACATTGCTTTAGGTCTGGAGTCACATGTAGGGCAGACCAGGCAAGGATGGCAGTTTCCTTCCCTGAAGGACATTAGTGAACCAAAGTGAAGTATCGCATATCTTTACACTTTCTGAATGAGCCAGCATCATAAAACCTCTTTCTTTCTAAAAATTCAATGCCTATGGTGATTTTTGAAATTCCATTTAGTTTTATTCTCATCTGAAAGTTTATGTGCAGATGGTGTGATCAAGGAATAAAGTTAAAAATCACACAACACCAGGTCATAGTCCAACAGATTTATTTGGGAGTACAAGTTTTCAAAGCGCTGCTCCTTCGTCATGTGGCTAGTGGAGCAGAATCGTAGCACACAAAATTTATACTAAAAGATCAAAGTGCCATACAATTGATGTGATGTATTGAACAAACCTGGATTGCTGTTAAGTCTTAATAGCAAAAGCAATCGAAGTTTGTTCAATACATCGCATTGTCTGTATAACACTTTGATCTTTCACTATAAATTCTGTATCCCATGATCCTGCTCCACTAGGTACCTGGTCAAGGAGCGGTGCTCCAAAAACTTCCAGATAAACCTGTTGGACTATAACCTGGTGTTGGGTAATTTTTAACTTTGTCCACCCCAGTCCAATACCAGCACCTCCACATCATCAAAAAATAAGGCATTGGAAGATCTGAAGCCAAACATACTGTGGTCAAATGTGTGGCAAATCTCAAATTGTGTAAAAAGTGCAATACTTATACCGACCTGCCAATATTAACATGTTGAGGCTCACACACAAATATAACCAACTAGAAGGAAAAGGAAGACACATTACATCAACAAGGAATGATTGAGTGGCAAAAAGAGAAATGGAGGGTTTAACCTGATGAGAATCCAAGAATTAAATTGGTTCCCTTTCAGTAGTGAGATGGATAAACAAGGTTATTCTTCAATCTAATCACTTCCTATTGCAAAAATAACCAAATTTTTGTATTTGCTACTAAGATTAAGGAAGCAAAGCAGAAAATTTTATTTTCTAACCACTAGCTTGGGAAACAAATCTGGAGTTAAAGTTTATCAATATCATTCATACTAAATTATCAGAAGAAATGTCTGATAGCACTTCAAGCAATGAACTACTTAATTAATAGTCCAACAGCTTACGTTTCGAACTTATTACCTTGCTGCGTTTGCCCATTAATTGTATTTTTAACTATCATACCTAATCCTCTATTACCCTAGATCAAAAGTCACGCCTTATTTTCAGAAGTCACCCAAAATATTTATAGGTTTAATATCTGTTTTGTTGTTAGGCAATAGCTAGTGAGCAAAATGTACGTATTTCACCAATTTGGTATTAACCAGAAGGCAATCACAGAATATGGAGTGAAATATGCAATGCGATAGATATTGTTCGACAGCAATCAGAAAATTTTGTGTTTAGCTACATTAATACTTACTAACTGGTAACATTTCTAAACTTGCAATGAGTTTTTGGCTGTTCCAAGTACTTCTTTCTGAGATCAGCATCTCTTTCTGAACTGTACTAGGTACAGAAATCCTTTCCTTTCATTCTCTCTCCAAAGGGCGTTGATTACAGTGAATTGTAGTTCCACAGTCCTGGAGTGAAGTTACAAAGTGAAAATGTTTGAGGGTGTTTTAATCACCACAAATCATTACAGTCATGCAGGGTTTACCATTTAGGACTCGATCAGTAAGACATTACTATTAACAAACTGGGATTTTAGCACAGTTTAAAATAACTTATTGAAGGAACAAGAGAACTGCAAATCTGAAGTATGCTGAGATTTCTCAAATGCTATGGGTTTTTATTAGAATTGATAGTCAGTGCTAAGTTTTCAATTGTGGAATTTGAATATTATCCTTTAAAAGAGCAAATATAAACTGGTTGAACTCCAATTAAGGTTCTGGGTGTAACTACTCAGTAATTACCACTCTGACCTTTGAGTACAATTTCTGGGCTCAGGTACCATGATTGGGCTTGAATACAAGCATCAAGCTGATATTCATCACTGTACCATGTGTCCCATTTATGTGGATGGAAAAGAATCCCATCCCACTGTTTCAATAAAGGAACAAGGAGTTATCTCTGATGTGCTGAGCAATACCAATCAGAAAACAGGTTTAGCCATTTGTGGGAATTTGTTGAATTGAATTAGCTGCTGCATTTCCTACATTACAACAGTAACTACACATCACAAGCACTTCCTTGGTGGTAAAGCACTTTGACATCTTATGATAACCCATGAAAAATGAATTTAACTACAAGTCCTTTGCTACTTCTGTTCACTGTATCCCATGCTTTCCACAAAAGAAAGCTAGAAATGCCATGTACTCCCTTTAGCATTGAAGCCATTCTAAACCAGTGAATCAGAGACTTCAGTCCCAGTCCCAGGCAGATCCCCTGCTGGGCTATCCAACTGTCTTTACATTTCTTTTAAGTCACTTGGCATACCTGGGCCTCGTTCCTGATGAAGGGCTTATGCCCGAAACATCAATTCTCCTGCTCCTCGGATGCTGCCTGACTGGCTGTGCTTTTCCAGCATCATGCTCTTCGCATCTGATCTCCAGCATCTGCAGTCCTCACTTTCTTCCTGTACCAAGAATGTGACAGATGCAGAAAAATGCATACCCATGACGATGGACATATTTCTTATGTCAATCGTTCTGTAAATGAGCTGATGAATATTATGCAATCCCAACCTTCCCCACATTTCTACCCTTTCAAAATTGATCATGGAAACCTGGAGGAAAAGCTCAGCCATTCCAACACATCTTCTCAAGTCAACACAGAAGCCTGTCAGAACAGATGTACAGTTTTACCATCCCAATACCTGGTGATGGAGCAAGCTAAGTATTCAAACAGAAACTCTAAGGACAAGTTATTAAGTCAGAAGACTAGCTGTCAGACTGGTGCGTGCTTAAACATTGAAATCAACAAGCAATGGTAAAGACATCATTGATGTCGGCATCATGTTGGGGTAACTTATAGAGTCATAGAGATGTACAAGCACAGAAACAGACTCTTCGGTCCAGCCCATCCATGCTAACCAGATATCCCAACCCAATCTAGTCCCACCTGCCAGCACCCGGCCCGTATCCCTCCAAACCCTTTCTATTCATATACCCATCCAAATGCCTCTTAAATGTTGCAATTGTACCAGCCTCCACCACATCCCGGCAGCTCATTCCATACACGTACCACCCTCACTGTACTTTTCTTGAAGGAATATATGTAACAATAAGTTTCTATTCTATTCAAAATAATAACATATTTTACAGAACACATCTACTCCTCTTCTGCAGAATGTAATAAACTGACTTGACAGTTGATTATACTGTGCCCTTGTAGATACCAGATCTGGAATATTACCCTTTAACACTAATTTTGCTTCCTTCCATGCCCCACCTGTAAATTTCTGCCTAAACTTTACACCCCAAGACAAACTCACCACATTTTGATGAATATCCCATTATTCTGTGAACTTTGATCATGGTTGAAAGGAAATGAAATGAAAACAATTTTTTTTAAGAACACAAATCAGTGCATATTAGTTTGAGACTCAGTTAGCTCATTTGGTTTGATGGCTGCTTTGCAATGCAAAGTGATACCATCGTGGATTCAACTCCTATACGTGGTGAGCTTCAGGTTAAACCATCACCAGTCATTTCTCTCTGATGAAACAGCAGCCCTACAGTCTGGTAGGCCTATCCATACTTTACCTTTAGTTGACAAAATATTAAATACACAGATAAGGTCAATCCTTGAAATGTCATGAGAAATTACCTCAATTATAATGGTCAGGCCCAAATACTACCTGACTGCAGTGGTTTTGACAATGGAACTTACACAAAGCAAATCATTATGTCAAATAACTCAACTGAAAGTACGCCTACACCTCTCTTTGCAAAGAACAAACAATTTCAGGGGAAGAGTGTTGATTGAATATGAAAACCTTGGACCTAATGATTGCTATGGATCTTCCCCAAATTACTTATGAAATTCAGATTGACTAATGATCATGGCAGTTAGCAAAATTATAGCTGGTTACATCACAGGTACTGATTAAAATAACACAATTAGAATTGATCAAAATTTCACATTCATTGTAGGTGATTTTCTTTCCAAACACAATATATTAACATATACAAATGGTGTGCATTTAGGATAGTTGGAACACTATTAGCAAAGGTTATGGAGGCACTCAATCATTGTGCATCTGTCAAATGTATTTTAAATAGAGATGCCCTTTGCCCATTGGCAAGCAATGTCTGTTACCGTGTACTCATCAGCAAGCTCAAGGTCACCTCATTCCTAAACAACTGCACAACTCAAGTCATTTTCAATGAATCTCTATTGCTTATTGAAGCAGCAATTTGTTAACATTCAATGATGTTTGCACAATCTTTGTGACAAATTAAAATCGAGATAGAATATGCACATCCTCCAGTTGCACTAATTGTACGACATCACCAAATTGTTATTACGTTAGAAACTTAGACTAACTTCAAGCAATTAGCCATAGTAATTGTTCCAACTTCCTTCTAAATACAGCAATTTTGATGTAAAAACATTTTAGGATGGGTGACCCTTGAGTAGGATGTGTGAATAGGATGTTCTTATAGTTTAATTTGGGTGGATTTACAGCTTATTCATAAATTACTCTGTGTCCTCAAGCAAGTATAATGTCAAGAAAGGAAGACAGAAAGCAGGAAGCCGTAGTCTAACATCTGAAACTGGAAAAATGCTGGACTCCATTATTTTAAAAAATCATAAGGCAATGATCAATATTTTGTGAAAGCAAAATTTGACATATTTATTACAGTTCTTTGACAATGGTAGATTAGAGGGTATACCCCTGCACCACTGATCCCACAGATAATTTTGGCAAGAGCACTGCGTACTTCAAGTAACCAAGCAAAGCCCAGTGAACATTCTACATCTTTGTTTCCAATCAGAAGTTTCCTAAATTGAGTTGGCCTTACTTACTTTAATCTAGGCCAACATTTGTTAAAACACTGCCCACAATCAATTATAGATCTAAGTGTTCTCAGTCAACATTGCATTGAATCACAAGAAGGTAATTATTAATCAGGAGACTCTCAAGAAAATAGAAATGCTCAAGTAGGTTTCGGTACAACTTTAAATTCAGGTTCACTGTCACAAGTTATGGTCTTGAAAAATAAATTACTCTATATGTACCAGGAAGTAAAAAGGTTGTGGGGGGGGGGCATGGCGCAGGCAGGAAAGTCATACCGAGTCCATCATTACATCAACCTTTATCTTATTGACTGACCCAACAGGGTCAAGAGGTTAAGTGGCATACTCCTACTAGTGGAATGTTGCCAGCAAACCAACACATGACTGACTGCATTAAATTTCATGACTGACTACCTTTGCACTTGGCCCCCATTCAGGCCAAAAATCATCTTCAGCATTTACTTTCTTTCCTCTTTGCAATTTGATATTTTTAGGTTGAATTTTGAAAGCACACAGATCCTCTGTGAAAGAAATGTAGGTACAATAGAAAGGGCAAGAAGGAGAGAAACTAGTTGAGGATGAGGTGTTATATGGTCTCTTGGCATCTTTCTTGAGAGTCATAGAGATGTACAGAATGGAAACAGACCCTTCAGTCCAACTCATCCATGCCAATCAGATATCCTAACCCAATCTAGTCCCATTTGCCAGCTTTGCCCATAACCCTCTAAACCCTTCCTATTTATATACCCATCCAGATGCCTTTTAAATGTTGTAATTGTACCAGCCTCCACTACTTCCTCTGGCAGCTCATTCCATACACACACCACCCTCTGAGTGAAAAAGTTGTCCCTTAGGTCCCTTTCATATCTTCCCCCTCTCACCCTAAACCTATGCCCTCTAGTTCTGGATTCCACCACAGCAGGGAAAAGATCTTGTCTATTTACCCTATCCTTGTCACATTAACTGGGAGTGAGGGAAATTACAGGAGAGTTGGGGGAAAAAGTTGAATGACAGCATAGCAAGAGAGCAAGGGAAGAGGGAACGTTGAATACATAGAGTCATACAGATGTACAGCATGGAAATAGACCCTTCAGTCTAACCTGTCCACGCAGACCAGATATCCCAACCCAATCTAGTCCCTCCTGCCAGCACCCGGCCCATATCCCTCCAAACCCTTCCTATTCATATACCCATCTAAATGCCTCTTAAATGTTGCAATTATACCAGCCTCCACCACATCCTCTGGCAGCTCATTCCATACACGTACCACCCTCTGCGTGAAAAAGTTGCCCCTTAGGTCTCTTTTATATCTTTCTCCTCTCACCCTAAACCTATGCCCTCTAGTTCTGGACTCCCCAACCCCAGGGAAAAGATTTTGCCTATTATTCCTATCCATGCCCCTCATAATTTTGTAAACCTCTAGAAGGTCACCCCTCAGCCTCCGACGCTCCAGGGAAAACAGCCCCAGCCTGTTCAGCCTCTCCCTGTAGCTCAGATCCTCCAACCCTGGCAACATCCTTGTAAATGTCTTCTGAACCCTTTCAAGTTTCACAACATCTTTCCAATAGGAAGGAGACCAGTTTTGCACGCAATATTCCAAAAGTGGCCTAACCAATGTCCTGTACAGCCGCAACATGACCTCCCAACTCCTGTACTCAATACTCTGACCAATAAAGGAAAGCATAACAAATGCCTTCTTCACTATCCTATCTACCTGCGACTCCACTTTCAAGGAGCTATGAGCCTGCACTCCAAGGTCTCTTTGTTCAGCAACACTCCCTCGGACCTTACCATTAAGTGTATAAATCCTGCTAATATTTGCTTTCCCAAAATGCAGCACCTCACATTTATCTGAATTAAACTCCATCTGCCACTTCTCAGCCCATTGGCCCATCTGGTCAAGATCCTGTTGTAATCTGAGGTAACCCTCTTCGCTGTCCACTACACCTCCAATTTTGGTGTCATCTGCAAACTTACTAACTGTACCTCTTATGCTCGCATCCAAATCATTTATGTAAATGACAAAAAGTAGAGGACCCAGCACCGATCCTTGTGACATTCCACTGGGTCACAGGCCTCCAGTCTGATAAACAACCTTCCACCACCACCCTCTGTCTTCTACCTTTGAGCCAGTTCTGTATCCAAATGGATAATTCTCCCTGTATTCCATGAGATCTAACCTTGCTCACCAGTCTCCCATGGGGAACCTTGTCGAACGCCTTACTGAAGTCCATATAGATCACATCTACTGCTCTACCCTCATCAATCTTCTTTGTTACTTCTTCAAAATACTCAATCAAGTTTGTGAGACATGATTTCCCATGCACAAAGCCATGGTGACTATCCCTAATCAGTCCTTGCCTTTCCAAATACATGTACATCCTGTCCCTCAGGATTCCCTCCAACTACTTGCCCACCACCGAGGTCAGGCTCACTGGTCTATAGTTCCCTGGCTTGTCCTAACCACCCTTCTTAAACAGTGGCACTATGTTTGCCAACCTCCAGTCTTCCAGCACCTCACCTGTGACTATCGATGATACAAATATCTCAGCAAGAGGCCCAGCAATCACTTCTCTAGCTTCCCAAAGAGTTCTCAGGTACACCTGATCAGGTCCTGGGGATTTATCCACCTTTAACCATTTCAAGATATCCAGCACTCTGGTTTCCAGCATCTGCAGTCATTGTTTTTACTTCAACTCCCCCTCCCACTCCATCAAGGACATGCAGGGCCTTGGACTCCTCCATCGCCAGACCATAGCAGCACGACAGTTGGAGGAAGAGCGCCTCATCTTCCGCCTAGGAACCCTCCAACCACAAGGGATGAACTCAGATTTCTCCAGTTTCCTCATTTCCCCTCCACCCACCTTGTCTCAGTCAAATCCCTCGAACTCAGCACCACCTTCCTAACCTGCAATCTTCTTCCTGACCTCTCCACCCCCACCCCACTCCGGCCTATCACCCTCACCTTGACCTCCTTCTATCTATCGCATTTCCAACACCCCTCCCCCAAGCCCCTCCTCCCTACCTTTTATCTTAGCCTGCTGGACACACTTTCCTCATTCCTGAAGAAGGGCTCATGCCCGAAACGTCGATTCCCCTGCTCCTTGGATGCTGCCTGACCTGCTGCTCTTTTCCAGCAACACATTTTCGGGTCCATAATGCAATCCCAATAAGGTGATCATCCCTTTCTTATTTCTCAGTTTCACCCAAATAACTTCCCTGGATGTATTTCCGGGAATATCCTCCCTTCACACAGCTGTAATGCTATCCCTTATCAAAAATGCCACTCCCCCTCCTCTTTTGCTTCCCTTTCTATCCTTCCTGCAGCATTTGTATCCTGGAACATTCAGCTGCAAGTCCTGCCCATCCCTGAGCCATGTTTCTATAATTGCTATGATATCCCAGTCTCATGTTTCTAACCATGCCCTGAGTTCATCTGCCTTCCCTGTTAGGCCCCTTGCATTGAAATAAATGCAGTTTAATTTATTAGTCCTACCTTGTCCCTACCTGCCCTGACTGTTTGACTCACTTCTGTTCTCAGCTGTACCCATCTCAGATCGATCTCTTTCCTCACTATCTCCCTGGGTCCCACCCCCCCACACCCCCCCCACACCCCCCCCCCCCCCCCCCACCTTACTAGTTTAAATCCTCCCAAGCAGTTCTAGCAAATCTCCCTGCCAGTATATTAGTCCCCTTCCAATTTAGGTGCAATCCGTCCTTCTATAACAGGTCACTTCTACCCCAAAAGAGATTCCAATGATCCAAAAATGTGAATTCTTCTCCCATACACCAGCTCCTCAGCCATGCATTCATCTGCTCTATTCTCCTATTCCTGCCCTCACTAGCTCGTAGCACTGGGAGTAATCCAGATATTACTACCCTTGAGGACCTCTTTTTTAAAATTCTACCTAACTCTCTGTAATTTCCCTTCAGAGTCCTTTTCCCTTCTAATGTCATTGGTTCCAATGTGGGCAATGACCTTCTGCTGGCCCCTCTCCCCCGTGAGAACATTCTGCACCCTCTCCACACCATTCTGCTTTTTCTCTGCTGGCCACAGAAACGTCTGTCTGTATCTCGGACTACAGAATCCCCTAACACAATTGATCTCTTGGAAGCTGATGTACCCCCCGTTGCATTAGAGCCAGCCTCAATACCAGAAACTTGGCTGTTTGTGCTACGTTCCCCTGAGAATCCATCACCCCCTACATTTTCCAAAACATCATACCTGTTTGAAATGGGTATATCCACAAAAGACTCCTGCTCTAGCTGCCTATCTCTCTTACCCTTCCTGGTGTTAACCCATCTGAGACTGTATGTGAGACTTGCCCCCCTTTCTATAACTGCCATCACATACTGTAGCTGTTGCAAATTCCTCATCGCTTCTATTTGTCTCTCCAACCGATCGACTCGATCTGATAAGATTTGCATCCAACAGCATTTATGGCAGATATAATCCGCAGTAACCCTTAAACTCTCTTTAAACTCCCACATCTGCCAAGTAGTATGTACGGATTGTGTGAGCCTCAGACATTCAAGCTAATGAACTAATTAAATTTTGATGTTTAAATGCTAAAGCTTCGTCAAATCAATTTGCAACAATCCAGATGGCTAATGAACAGATACACTGTAGTTCAGTGCGGAGACTTTAATGTAATCATTAATAATGTGACATTTTTGCTCTCTCTCTCTAAATATAAAACATAATATTATAGCTCCTAAGTGTTTTCAACTAATGTAAAAATGTAAACTCCCATTTTCATTAAATAAAAATGCTGTACTTTTTCTTTATTCATGGAATGTTGGCATCACTAGCTGACTAGCAGTTATTGCCCTTTCCAGATGCCCTTGAGATAGTACTGGTGAGCTGTCTTCTTGAACCATTGCAGTCCACATGCTGTGGGTCAACCCCTAATGCTGTTAAAGGAGAGAATTGTCGGATTTTCACCCAATGACAGTGAAGGAACAGCAATATATGTCCAAGTCAGGATGGTGAATGGCTTAGAGGGGAACTTTCAGGTGATGGTGTTCCCATGTATCTTCTACCCACGTTCTTCTAGATGGAAGTGATTGTGGGTTTGGAAGGAGCAGTCTGAGGATCATTGGTGAATTTCTGCAATGCATCTTGTAGATAATACATACTGCTGCTACTGAGCATCAGTGATGGAGGAAGTGGATGCCTGTGGATTTAATGCCAATTAAGTGGATTGCTATATCCTGGGTGGTGTCAAGCCTCTATACTGTTGTTGGGGCTGCACTCATCCAGACAAATGGGGAGTATTCCATCACACTCCTGACTTGTGCCTTGTGGTCAGGCTTTGGGGAGTTACTCACTGTAGTATTCTAATCCTCTGAACTGCTCTTGATAGCCTGTGGTGAGTCCAGTTGAGTTTCTGGTCAATGCCAACACCCCAGGATGTTGATAGTGGGGGATTCAGTGATGGTAGCACCTTTGAGTGCCAAGGGGTGGTGGTTGGATTTCCTCTTCTTGGTGATGGCCATAGCCTGGCAGTTGTGTGGTGCAAATGTTGCTTGTCACATGTCAGTCCATACTTGGATATTGTCCAGATCTTGTTGCATTCGAACATGGACTGCTTCAGTATCTGAAGAGTCATGAATGGTGCTGAACATTGTTCACAAGTGATTGTACATACCCACTTCTCACCTTATGATGGAGGGATAGTTGGGTCTGAGACACTACCCTGAGGAACTCTTGCAGATATGTCATGGAACTGAGATGACTGACCTCCAACAACTATGACCATTTTTCCATGTGCCAGGTTGCCCTGACACTCATGGATTCCAGTTTTGCCAGGGCTCCTTGACGCCACACTCAGTCGAATACAGCCTTGATGTCAAGGGCTATCACTCTCATCTCACCTCTAGAATTCAGCTCTTTTAGAATATAGAACATAGAACAGTTCAGCACAGTACAGACCCTTCCATGTGCCTATCCAAGAGTCACTTAAATGTCCCTAATGTATTTGACTCTACTACAACTGCTGCTGGCAGTGCATTCCATGCACCCACCACTCTCTGAGTAAAAAAACCAAACTCTGACAACTCCCCTATATCTTCTTCCAATCACCTTAAAATTATACCCCCTTGTGATAGCCATTTCTGCCCTGGGAAAATGTCACTGGCTATCCACTCTATCTATGCCTCATCATCTTGTTCACCTCTACCTAGTTACCTCTCGTCCTTCTTCACCCCAATGAGAAAAGCCTCAGCTCCCTCAACTTTTGTTCATAAGATATGCCCTCCAATCCAGGCAGCATCCTGGTAAATCTCCTCTGCACCCTCTCTAAAGTTTCCACATACTTCCTTTCATGAGGCAACCAGAACTGAACACAATATTCCAAGTGTGGTCTAACCAGGGCTCTGAAGAGCTGCAGCATAACCTCACAATTCTTAAACTCAATCCCCCTGCTAATGAAAGTCAACATCCCATACAACTTCTTAACAACCCTTTCAAATTGGCTGGCAACTTTGAGGGACCTATGGATGTGGACCCCAAGATCTCCCTGTTCCTTCACACTGCCAAGACTCCTACCTTTAACCCTGTATTCTGCATTCAAATTTGATCTTCCAAAGTGAATGACTTCACACTTTTCCGGGTTGAACTCTATCTGCCACTTATCAGCCCAGTTCTGCACCTTGTCAACATCCCGTTGCACCCTACAACAGCCCTCCACACTATCCACAACTCCACCAACCTTCATGTCATTGATAAAATTACTAACCCACCCTTCCACTTCCTCATCTAAGTCATTTATAAAAATCACAAAGAGCAAAGGTCCCAGAACAGATCCCTGTGGAACACCATTGGTCACCGAGTTCCAGGCTAGATATTTTCCATCTACCACCACCCTCTGTCTTCTATGGGCCAGCCAATGCAGTATCCAGACAGCCAAATTTCCCTGTATCCCAAGTCTCCTTGCTTTCTGACTGAGCCTACCATAGGGAACCCTATCAAACACATTGCTGAAATCCATGTCCATTACAACTACTGCTCTTCCTTCGAATGTGGTTTGTTATATCCTCAAACAATTCAATAAGGCTCTTGAGGCATGATCTATCCTTCACAAAGCCATGCTGACTATCTCTGATCAAACTATGATTTATCAAGTAATAATAAATCCTGTCTGTCAAATTCCTCTCCAATAATTTGCCTACGACAGATGTAAGACTGACTGATGTGTAATTCCCAGGATTATCCCTATTCCCTTTCTTGTACAAGGGTGTACATTTGCCAACCTCCAATCATCTGGCACTATTCCAGTGGACTGTGAGGATGAAAGTTCATCACCGAAGGAGCAGCAATCTCTTCCCTCATTTCCTGTAGTAACCTTGGATATATCCTATCTGGCCCTGGGGACTTACCTATCTTTACATTTTTTAAACTTTTCAGCATATCCTCTTTCTTAACATCAATTTGTTTGAGCATATCAGTCTGTTTCAAACAGTCCTCACAAATGACAAGGTCCCTCTCAGTAGTGAATACTGAAGCAAAATATTCATTAAGGACTTCTCCTACCTCCTCCCAGTCCAGGCACAAGTTCTCTCCACTATCCCTGATCGGCCCTATCCTCATTCTGGCTATCCTCTTGTTCCTCATTTAAGTGTGGAATGCCTTAGGGTTTTCCTCTTTTGTCCATGTTTGAACCAAGGTTGTAATGAGGTCAGTAGCTGAGTGACCCTGGCCAGACCCAGGGGTGTCACTGAGCAGGTTATTGCTGAGCAGGTGCTGCTTGATAGCACTGTTGATGATACCTTCCATTTGATGATCGAGATTAGACCGATGGGGTGGAAATTGGCTAGGTTGGATTTATTCTTCTTTTTACAGACAGGACATACCTGGGCAATTTTCCACATATTATTGTTAACCTTTGTGTCTAAATTCAAGATTAACAATTGACTTTTATAATTATCACAATTATCTTTCCTCCTGAAAGGAACTCAAAATTAAGAACATAATGCATGTGGTAAAACATGGATTGAGCACACATCACATCAAAATAACTGACTCCTCAGTGACATATGTTGAAAACTGTGATGCTGGAAAAACACAGCAGGCCAGGCAGCATCCAAGGAGCAGGAGAATCAACATTTAGGACATAAGCCTTTCTTATGCCCGAAACGCCGATTCTCCTGCTCCTCAGATGCTGCCTGGCCTGCTGTGTTTTTCCAGCATCACATTTTTCAACTCTGGTCTCCAGCATCTGCAGTCCTCATTTTCTCCTCAGTGACATATCTCAGGAGTTCAACTATTGTATCAAGAGCATTAAAAGAAGCTGCAAAAAACTTCAACCCTGTGTTGATATGGTGTAAGAATTATGAAACTTGACTGCCTGAGCAATCGTTTGTTACATAACTGTAGGCCTGTTTATTTTCAGTTCTAAAAATATCGGGTGAGACCAGCTTTGAATTCCACAGAGATACTTTTCCAAGAAATACACAGTAACTGGTGTGGGTGTGCACAGTAGCAAAAGAAAGGAGTTAGTCAGCCAAACAGCACAACTTTTATTCTGTGCAATTAAGAAGTCACATGTTAAACTTTGCTACATCCTACCTGTAATGCATGGACAGAGCACCACATTATGTGGCACACACTGAAAAGCTGCAGTGACAGACCAGGGCCTGGGATTAGGAGGAGAGCAAGGAAGGCATAATGATAAAGAAAAAGTCATTGACACTGAGTCATTTATTTTTAAATGAAAAATGAAGAGCCCCCTGCATTGGGAATGCTCACCCCAATGTTCTCTGATTCATGTTCTCTGTAAAGCAGCATTCTGCATTGCAGAGTCTTTAAAAATTACCTCAGAATTTGATTAAAGTTGTGGGTGGTCAGTTGGAGCTGGAAGTGTATGGAACAGGGAGGAGGAAAGGCAAGAGCAGATATTCAGGAAATTATATTTTACATCTCACTTTCACTCAACAGATGCGGTACCTACACCACCCAGAGTATATAATTGAGCTTTGTCACCTGGAAGCTCACCATGCCCCTCGATCTTTATGCTATATAGCAACAGTAGGTGATAATGACTTTTCTATTTTGCTCTGCACATCAGGCTGTGACCTATATTCACCGAGTGTTGCAGACCTGTTAGTTTGTTCTTCAGAGTATTTATTTTAGGAGCTTAATATCGTTAAAGAGTAGATTCTTGGCATTTAGTCAGTTTCATTAGGGAAATATTAATATGGGTATTATTTTCAGCATTACAATGCATCAATTGAAAATTGCACAAGATTGCCTCAAGCTTAAAGTTCAAGATCATGTTTTTGCATACTGTGCAATGTATGCTTTGTACCTTGATGTAGGCATTAAAACCTGAAGACTATGGACTGTTAACTAGTGTTTCAGGACAAGAAGTTGCAACAATAATTTAATAGATTAAATATTTTTAAAACACTTTTAAAAATATATATTTGGTGTACTGAGATATAAAAATTCAAGTAACTCTTTTTGTCTTACTACCAGTTTATGCTACACAGGGCCCTGAGCTTTGTGCTAGTCCATGGAAAGGTGATGGCAAATGGCTGTGTATCTTCAGGATTAACTCCTTCAGTCAGTGCTCCAATGATCAAGATATCTGATGAATCTTCAAAAGGGGACAGGAACAGGAGTAAGCGTGTCCTTGCAAAGAAAAACTGTTCACAGGCTAGTGGCAGTGGAGTACACAATTAAGTTGTCATGTAAAACATGCAAACAAGACATTTAAACAGATAAAACAAGAGAAAAAGATCAATGCCCAAATGTCAAGTTATGTCTAGTCATCTTTAATGCTGCATGTCTCACCTGAACCAGCCACCACTTTAACCGGAGTCAAAGTTTGTGAAAGCAGAATGTCTTCTTGTGCTCAGAGCATCCCTCTATGTGCAAGTTTCTCCTACAAGAGTAAAAGTGAGTTGGTGTGAGGCCTGTTGAAGGGTTTTAGTAATGCCAAAGGAAAAGGCACAGGTACAATTAAATGAGGGAAGTGGTTGGCGGTGGAGTGGCTCTTTGGTGTAAGAAGAAAGGCACAGACAGAGGGGTCAGTCGTAAAAACAAAGGATGCACCAACATACATGGAAAGAGGAAAGCGACAAATTGGTCATGCTGGAGCTAAAGTAGAATGACATCAAGAATAAGAGAGTTTATGCAACAAAGCACTAACAGTACATTTCTTTTTAATTCAAACAGGCCCTGGAAACAATGTTGGCATCAATTATTTGCTGTGCTAACTCACTGTATTGTTGCTGATGAATGAGCTAAGCACCTGTTCTCCCAATGGAAGAGAAAGGGACCTCCTTCAGATGTTCAGCTGGTCGTGCTCTGAAGGCACCTTCACAGCTCCTTCAGATAGGCCCCTGGATGCAATATTCCACCCACTGATTACACGTGGTCAGAAGTAGTATAGTTCCCCTTTAAAAAAGGGCATTCGGCTGCCTTTAAATAACATCTATTCCACAAAATTGCTAAATACATGGGCAGAAAATCTTGTGGATCTTGTGTATCACAAATAGTCCATGCTATACTGCCTGCACTTTTTCTTTCTCAATGAGGCCAGTTTTACTCTGTCGCTCGAACACCCTGATAGAATCATGGGTATTACTTTATCACAAGCTGCCTGAGTGAACTGCAACACACTCCTTCATGGTGATTCCATACACACATGGATACAAACTGTGTATCTGATTAGCATTTTCTCTTTGGGTTTTTATTAAGGAGTTGTTAGCTTAAAATTTCTTGCAGGTTGAAGCTATGAATTGTAATGCTAACAGCTCCAACCTTCTTTCCTTTACACAGCTAACCAGGCATCGCTCCCTTTCTTACTACATGCCTCTGGTGTATGTTGGAATAATTTACAAGTTGGTGTTCAAGTTTTTTGGCTTTGTTATGAATGTACCTTCCTATGTCATCAAGTCCGAGAGTGGGATTCTGACTCATTAGGTAACCACTTAATAACTTCATACACCTACCCATTCTGTAGCCCATTCACTAATTGACATTCAAAAACCAGGATCTTCAAACATATCAGAAGCTTATGACAGTATTGTCAGAAAAAGGGCATATCCTGTCTTCCCCTGTTCCCCCAAGTTCCCTGGAATGATGCACCAAGCATTTCTTTGACAGCCAGGATTGGAAAATCCCAGAGGAGATGAACTGCAGTATCATGTACAGAAAACCCTCATCGTTGCTACTTCTCAGAAGATTTCAGCCATTATTTACTAACATGGCTCAGGTTTGGTAACACTCCTCTGAAGTACCTTGGGACATATTATTGCATTATAAAGTACTCAAATATACGTAAATTGTTTCTGTACACTAACAGTATCAATCATCACTTGCTTTGCCTGGCATTATTGCAGCAGTAATAGCTCAAACTAATCTGAAATAAAGTTAAAAATCACACAACAACAAGTTATAGTCCAACAGATTTATTCAGAGGTACTAGCTTTCATAGCGCTGCTCCTTCATCAGATAATTAGTTGTGCAGGATCACACAACACAGAATTGAGAGCAAAGATCACAGTGTCATTGCAATTGAAACAATTTATTTAACAAATCTAGATTTCTGTAAAGTCTTTCATCTTTTAGACAGGGTTGTAGGTTTTGGTTCATTAATATGTAAATCTCAGAACTTTAAAGTCACATTCGCAAGATAGCTTCAGGTTTTATAAAAAAAAGGTGACATCTCAGCTCAGACAATGTATTAAAGGTGTGAGATTAGAGTCTGCCTGTATCCCAATCCTGAGTCAGACTGGTTCTATTTCCAAAGTAGATATTTATAAAATGTGATATGGATGGACTGGCTGCAGGTTGTGCACTTTTTGAACAAAAATAAAATGGATCTGCAAATACAATTCTGCAAATGCAAATTCACACCACCTCCACATCATAGTCTGAAATATAAAAAGGTACATTTTTGGATTTTAGGACAGTCAAGGAATATTCCACAAGGTAAGTGAAATTAAAGTCAAAGATAACCCTTTATCTTATTTGGAGAAGAATCAATCAATTCAAATCCTTAGCTGTTTCACTCCCCATAGTTACAATTAGACATCCCTGAGCTTTTTCAGCACTTTCTGTTATTGTTTCATGCTAACAGAGCTTACTCTGGCTCCGATCTCTAATGTTCTAATGAAATGTCCGGTTACTGCCTCAATGTTCCCAATATCCACGGCTGATCAGCATCTTATTATTGTCTAGTGGGGAACCATCACAGACAGGCAGCATTTGGACATTTCCA
Source organism: Chiloscyllium punctatum (assembly GCF_047496795.1). Classification (NCBI taxonomy): domain Eukaryota; kingdom Metazoa; phylum Chordata; class Chondrichthyes; order Orectolobiformes; family Hemiscylliidae; genus Chiloscyllium; species Chiloscyllium punctatum. The sequence goes on along the minus strand of NC_092776.1, from coordinate 45,868,557 downwards.
AAGATTTGCACACATCAAGATGGAACAAATTCAAACCAGAATGTTTGGCAACATCTGTGAAGAAAAATCAGAGTTAACGTTTTGTGTGCAGCAAAACGCGGGAGGGAGGAAAACATACCCGGTCAACAGTGCTGAGAAGCCATTGAACTATGTGCGACAACTGGTTAGAACGAGCTAATTTACAAAAATAAACTAGAGGGTCTGGCAACATCTGTGAAGAAAAATCAGAGTTAACGTTTCGGGTGCGACAAACCTTCCTTAGAAGTGAGGATTAGACACCAGACCTGAAACGTTAACTCTGATTTCTCTGCACAGGTGCTGCCAGACCTGCCCAGCTTTGCCAGCAACTTCTCTTTCTATTCCTGATTTACAGCATCCACAGTTTGTTCGGTTTTTAAACTAATAGAGAGTGCAGTTGAATTGATTGAATTGAAATTATTGTCTCGTGTATCGAGGCACAGTGAAAAGCTTTGTCTTGTGAGCAGTATAGGCAGATCACAGGTTAAGTAGCGTAGATAGTAAATAATAGGGAAACAGCGGCAAAAACAAAAACACAGGTACAGGCGAATGTTAAGAGTTTGAGAGTCCATTCAGTATTCTAACAACAGTAGGGTAGAAACTGTTTCAAAACCAGTTAATGCGTCAGACTTCTGTACCTTCTCCCCGATGGTAGAGGTTGTAGAAAAACATTACCAGGGTGGGATGGATCTTTGAGAATACTGGCGGCCTTTCCTTGACAGCGGGCCTGGAAGATGGATCCTATAGATGAGAGGTTGGCCTTTGTGATTGTCCGGGCTGAGTTCCCCACTCTCCGTAACCGTCTCCGATCTTGAATCAGTTGCCATACCAGGTAGTGATACATCCAGACAGAATACTCTCGATGGCGCACCTATAAAAGTTGGCAAGGATATTCACCGTCATGTCAAATTTCCTCAGCTGCCTGAGGAAGAGGAGATGTTGTTGGGCCTTTGTAACCACTATGTCCATAAGAAGAGTCCAAGAAAGTTTGTTGTGGATAACTGCTCCCAGAAGCTTGACACTCTCCACTCATTCCACCTCTGTGCTGTTGATGTGTAAGGGGGGGCCTGAGTAACATCCTGCTGAAAGTCAATAATTAGTTCCTTGGCTTTGCCGGCATTGAGAGCTAGGTTGTTCTGAGTGCACCATTTTTCTAGGTCTTCCACCTCCCGGCTGTAGTCTGTTTTGACACCATCTGAGAATCAACTGACTATGGTGGTGTTATCAGCAAACTTGTAAATGGTATTAGTCTGGTATTTGGTGACGCAGTCATGGGTATACAGTGAGTACAGTAGGGGGGGTGAGTATGCACCCCTGCGGGGCTCCAGTAATGAGTGTTAGGGAGGATGAAATATTGTCCCTAATCTTTGCTGATTGTGGCCTATGGTTCAGGAAACTGAGGATCCAGTTGCAGATAGCAGGGCTTAGTCTGAGATCACGAAGTTTAGTAATCAGTCTCAATAGTGTTGAAGGCTGAACTATAGTCAATGAGTAGAATTCTTATGCAGCTGTTCTTGGTGTCAAGAGGTTCTACGACAGAGTGAAGGGCAAGTGATATGGCATCTGACACGGATCTGTTACTCCGGTAGGCAAATTGGATTGTGTCAAGACTGGTGGAGAAGCTGGAGTTGATTAATGCCATGACCAGCCTTTCAAAGCACTTCATGGCCACTGAGGTTAGGGCCACTGGGCGGTAGTCATTGAGACATGCTGCATGAGCCTTCTTCGGCATAGGAGTGATATTGGCCCTCTTGAAACAGGCAGGGACAGTGGCCTGCTGCAGGGAGAGGTTGAAGATGTCCAAGAATTACTCTGCCAGTTGATCTGCACGTGCTCTGAGTGCACGGTCTGGGACTCCATCTGGTCCCATCATTTTCCTTGGATTCACATGAAGGAAAACTGATCTGACCTCTGATGCAGTGACTGTTGGGATAGGTTCATCAGGACTTGTCGGAATAGGTATTACCTCTCCGTCAAACTTCTGCTCAAAGTGAGCATAGAAGCCGTTGAGACAATCTGGGAGGGATGTGTCATTGTCGGCTATCTTGCACTGTCTCTTTTTAGAACCGGTGATGTCATTCAGTCCTTGCCATAGTCGCTGGGTGTCTGTCTGGGTCTCTAGTTTAGAGCGGTATTGGTCCTTGGCTGTCTCAATGGCTCTGCGAAGGTCATACTTGGATTCCTTATAGTTGAGTGGGTCTCCTGATCTGAAGGCCTCATGCCTGGTTTTTAGCAGGATCCGTATATCTGGATTCATCCAGGATTTCCTGTTGGGGAACACCCTGGTTGACTTCTTCAGTATGCAGTCCTCCACACACTTGCTGATAAAGTCTGTGACGGTGGTGGCATACTCATCCAAGGTACCTGTAGACTGTTTGAACATGGTTTTTCCTCACAATGCAAATAAAATTGGCCTGGTGCCAATGACTATTTTACATTATGCGTTGGTCTGCTGCATGTGGCTCTCACGAACTGGGAGTCATGACTGGTTTGTGGTGCCTTATGCAATTCAGTTCTGCCATGCACAATGACAGCTTCATCCTCCTCAATGATCTCATTCTCTGACTCGGAAAACTGTTCCTACTCATCCTCTTCCTTAGCATCCAACACATCAGCTCATTGCCTGCTCCAATTGCAGAGATCAGTGTGCCAGGATGATGCAGCATACCCTGTATACTTCATGGCCTTCCACACAGTTCAAAGCAGCAGAACTACATCTTCAACTGCCCTATATTCTACAACCCTGGTTGAAGCAAGGGTAGCATTGTATCTGCACTCCCCCCACCCCACTTCCTCAGTCAGGGGACTGCATAATGGTCATGTTGGGAAGCTCTTGCCTCCCCAGTAGGCAACCTCATAAGGACTCATACTAAACATTGCTGCTGAATGAATAGTCTTTAATCAAAAGCAGCTTAGCTTCACAACCAAATATGTCATTAGTTTCATAAAAAAATGTTTATTTTCCAATTCTCTGTAATTGTTTGACAATAAATAAGACGGAAGGGCTTATTTCACATTAATATTACTGACATGCATTTTAATGCTTGTTCCAAAAAGGGCATGTCCCACATTTCCTCAAGTACTGAGGGATATGCTCTGGCCATCAACTCCCCTGCAATAAATTTACATTGAGGCACACAGCCAAGCTGGGTTCACAGAATAACAAGGAATGAAGGTGAGTAAAGAGGCAAATGCATCAAAAACAACCTCCAGCTGTAATAAAGATTCAAAATAATTTCCTTAGCCATCTCGGTTTGATGTACAGTCACTGTCATTCCAAAACATTCCACTTCCTTCCTGCAGCTTCTCTCAATTGCATATATTCCTTTCCCATTCTAATTTGATGTCATGAAAATAGAATAAGTTTACCATAAACTAATAGCCATTAACTTTGCATTTTTCTGCTAACACAGCACATTGCATGAAACAACTACAGAGCAAATCCGTACTTAAATTACTCTTCATAAGTCTGTCCCTTCAAATGAGAGTTACTGAACAAGGAGTCATGCACATTTTTGATCATACATGGTGAGAAGTACTTTCACTTGCAGGGTCAGGAGAAACCAACAGGAAATTGTGACTTTTTTTTGGCAGTAGAAAGAAAACACAAAACACATGGAGGCAATCACTTTATCATTTCCCTTGCAAGAGCTGCGGCGTTAGTTGTCTGAATTTGTGTATACTTTTACACCAACATTAAATAACTACAGTCCTTAAAGGTTAAGAATTGTTTTTTTTAAAACTCTGAATAATGTTATTTTAGTTTATTGGAAGCATCTGAATAGCTGATTGTCTGTCTTTAAACTACTTTTACTGGTTATGATGTAAAGAGTTGGGCTGCGTCTTTGATTCAGTTCCCTGTCATTCCTTTTTCTTTACATCAGAATTGATTGCAGGCAATTGTATGAAGCCCAATTTATGACCAAATTGCTCCTGCCCACATTTGGCTGTGTCACTGTGACTTTTTAAAAGATTTTGTTCTAGATACACTAGTAATGTGCCGCAGTATAAACAAAGTTAAATGGGAATTGGAGATGTATTTGGCTATTCTTATTTCATGTACAATATGTTGCTGCTGGTATCAATAGTGGCAATTTATGTGATGTCAAAAGTGTGGCTGTTATCAACTTAACTTGTAAAATTGTCTGTTTCCTTTCCTTGTCCCATTACAAGTAAAAGTGACTTCAGTGTGCTTCACCTTTCCTTTGGAGTACATGATTCCCCTGAGTATTGGTGCTGGTCCTACAGGACTGAGCACTGCCACTGCCAGACTGTAGTTAGACACAGTCAGAGAGACCCTGACCGTGAACATCCCAAGCCAATGACTGACTGTAGCCAGGTTTTACACGGTGTCCCTAGACCCTGAGATGTAACCTGCTCCAGTCTGTGAGCTGGGTACCTGCCCACGTGCACAAAGTATCCTGTCAGTGTCCTTTCAATGCTAGTTGCTGGTGCCTCTGAGATGCAGATCTGTCCTTCCTGATTTTCTGCAAGTGTATTAGAGACGTGTTTTAATAAACAGGAGACATTGACAAATGTTGCTGCCTTTGTCCAGGGATGAGAGTGCTGCTCCCCGTGGCTCATGCCCCGAGATATTGTTTTGTACTGAACAATATGGAAGCTGGTTACAGCCAACAGTGAGCTGAAATCACCAAGTACCTGTTAGAACTTCCTTGTCAAAAGTTCTTGACGTCTAGCTTGTTTGGTGCATTTGGTAAGATATAAAAAAAGGTATTAAAAGGTGTTTAATAAGCTACAATTCTCATGATTGGCAACTTGCTTTTGCCTGGAGAGAAATTCACCTTGCTACTCTGCAAAGCCATAAGAGATGTAGTGAGACGCTCCTGGTATTGAGGCAGGTCTTACTTCATTTCTCATCCAATTCTGCCACAAATCTTGCCATAGCCCATGTCAGTTACTGCCCAACAAGATTATGCTCTTGTTTTCTATTCCACACTCCAAATTTTATTCTCTAGTTACTGAATCTATCCCTTCCCTGGCAACAGTTTGGAAATAAGCCTGTTTACACATTGATATGATATTTGATCCCAAAATGAGTTTTTGACATCATACTGGTGCTATCTCAAAGAATGTTTATTCCATTTCTCATTCCTCATTCTGTAACCTCATTCCACTTCTCCATTTCATCCTCATGGGCTCCTGAAACTCAGATTATGCCTTTGTTAACTCTAGACACAACCATTCAAATACAGTCCTGGCTGGTCCCCTGAATTTACCCCGTGTAAACTCTGTCATCCATGTATTAATTTAAAGTTCCTCTATGACCCCATGTCTGCTGGCCTACATTAAGTCATGGTCAGCCAGCATTTCTATTTAAAATTCTTATCCTTCCTTTCAAATTCTTTGTTGGCCTCCCCTTTCCCTATATCTGTAATCTTCTGCAGTCACATAACTCTCCAAGATACATGTACTTCTCTACTTCTGACCCCTTGGACATCTTCAGTTTTAATTGCTCCAACATCAGTGGTCGTGTTGCAAACTCCTTTGTACCCAAGCTCTGCAATTCCCTGCTGACACCATCCAGCCATGACAACATGTGCACCTCCTCCCCCTACAAGTCCTCAAGCTCAGTTTCCTCCCTTAAAGAGACTTCGTGAAATTTGCCTCTTTGACCAAGTATTTGGTGATCTAATCTCATATAATACGTTGTCTATATTTATTTTATTATTCTGTTGTGAAGTGCCTTGGAACAGTCCAGTACATTAAAAAGGCACTTTGAAAATATAATTGGTTGTTGTTACTATTATAAAACCAACTGACAAAATCCCTTGAAGGACATTTCCTAATTAGCACACCTAATTATGAAAAGCATGTATAAAGCGGAGTTCTTTTAAATTTTGAAACTTTGTCCATCACTTGCATGCTAATAGATATATTTTCACACTGATACACTACCAGCATTGAGAATTCAATACAAGAGCCTTGCATTTCTGACACAAAACTTGAAAAGTGCAATTCAGACAAAATACTCATTGTACAGGATCGGGTCCCCATGTTTATTTTGTTTTAACTGACTTTAACCTAACAATTGGTTCATACACCCTCATTTTCATGGTTGTACAATGTCAGTTTCCTGCAAGGTTTGCATGTAGGATTGCAGAAAGCAGTGACAGATCATTTACCCAGGAAAACACACTTCTGCAGACAGTACAATTGAGTAATTCACCCAATGTCCTCAACATAAGGTTAAAGCCTCATTAACATATGATTGATGAGCAATGAATAAGTGCTCAGAAGCAAAGTGCTAGTCAGAGCGGACACAACGTCCATTGGTGCTTCAAATTCACAATGAGGCCTGGGTGCCTGGGCCTTTTGGGCTACACTTATCAAGGTGCAAATGAAAATGGTAGTGGCCCTCAAGAGAGAAGAATCAAGGCAATAATTGTAGTGCAACCATTTCTGGTCTGATACCTCATCATTCCTCTTGGGTGTAGGCAGTGAAATTGACACCATTTCTGTTAGCTATAACATAGAAACACCCTGCAGGTGTTTGCTTTAGTAAGCTGAGCTTGCTTCAAGTGGATGGATTGGTGTCATCACTTTACATGTGATGTCAAGATCATCTGAACTGACATGAATCCAATTATGATAAATAGCCTTGATACAATAGAGTGATTTCAGGGCAAAAATACCTTGGACTACCAATGCCATAGTATGTATTCCATTTATATTGCAGGACACATTATGCATTAACAGCAACAGAAAACATAACCAAATATGGACAAGATTCTACCTGCAGAGTTATGTGAACATTAAAATTTTTAACATTTCTTTATGCCTGTCAAACCTTTCCCAATTGCTCAAAGTGCTTTAAACAGGCATCAACAAGAGAAATTATAAATTAACTATTGGCTGACTCCTCCTGAGATGTGTTTCTTTTTTGCTAAATATCACATACTGTAACAGGGGTGTACCTTTATCGGAGACTTGGCATTAACCACCTGTGATTAGTTCAGCCCGAACTCAAATAAAATTAATCAATTCTGAGCCTTAATTGTGTGAAACTGTCTCAGATCAAGCTGATTCTTGCAAAGCTAGGGGTAAAGAAATGTAGGGTGTAGAAATAAGAATACATGGTTGAATAAATGAAAAAGACGCGCCCCATTTGTGAAGAAAGCTAATCTACCATTTTTTTTCTAGATATGCATTTTCTCAGCTTGGAGGCAGTGGAAAAGATATTTATTCTGGCTGCAGAACAGGTGACTTCACTCCCATATCCTCACTACTCTTCTATTTATGGGACTGTAGTTACACTTCTGCTTTGAAGGCAATACAACATTTGGCAACATGTACTCGGTTTTCAGACAGCTGCTATTTTAATGTTAAAGGGGCCATAATTTTTGATATTATTGTGGATCTCCATGTGAGATAACATTTGAAACGTCAATGTTTTTGCAAAAATGGGGACTGATTTATACATCATAATATAAAATTATCAAATGGTAATTGTTCTGAAATGTGAAAACAACAGGATATTCAAATTAAAACAATGTAATGTTTCAGTTAATGAAAATTATTCTACAAGAGACAGATTGAAACACGGTAGTTTAAAAACCATCAAATGCATAGTCTTTAGATTCAACACAGAGTTAGGTGGATATATTCCAAGTTATTTTAGCCATGAAATTATCCTAAGAAGAAAGTGAGGAGTGCAGATGCTGGAGATCAGGTCAAGAGTGTGGTGCTGGGAAAGCACAGCAGGTCAAGCAGCATCTGAGAAGCAGGAGAATCAACATTTTGAGCATACGCTCTTCATAAGAAATGAGTCTCTAAGGATGACATTATCCTAAAGATCCCATTCTGGATGAGAAATGGTGATTTTGATTTCATAGTCATCAAATAGGATATTGCACACCTTTTAATGATGGTTTCTGCATTAATAACATTCTATAATCTGATGATGAAGCCACATAACACTTGAAATGATTCTGTGTACATAAATTTTCATTTTTTATGGAGGTCTTGCCTCTATCAACCATCCACCAGTTCTATTCAGTGTGATTATGATCCTTGAGTAGTTAAAAGGTTAAACTATACACGCTAGATCCTAGATTTAGCTGCAATTTTGATGTTATTGCTTCTCAGGTTCTTGATCATACAAGTTATGAGATCTGAACCTGTTCCATAGTAACAGACGGAACAATTTGTGTATAGTTCCACATTTTATAAATTCACAGCTTCTCTGCATCCTTATCCATTCAATTGATATCATGGACATGCACAAAATCTCCTCCTGGGAACTTGATTTTCAGCATGGTTTTGCTTTTGAAACTTACCATAATCACTCTTTTTGTTCTGTCAGCCATGCAGATAGATACCAGCATAAATCTCACATTTTTATGTCCTGTGATTATCACTAAAACAAACTGCACTCCTCTTCACAGATGAGTTGCTGGATGCATCAAAATTCATTCAAACTGCTGCTGTGACATAATGGGTGCCTGTGTTTTAGCTACTGTCTGATAATGGATGTCTGTAAACTAGTAATTTTGAAACAGTTCTTTTGGCAGTCTCTGAGTAATAATAATCTTCTCCACAATATTCAGACATTTTCTGTTCCATAAACCAACTAAACCCAAAAGCTATAACTCTGAAATCTTTGTTGGACTCAGAATTGGATGTGACCCATTTTCTTCTGTATATTAGCATTGCATGTCTAGTAACAATGTAACCTTTCTGATAATTTTCAAGGACCCATTCTGATAAATGCTTCTCAAGATCAGACCAGTGACTGGTCCATTCTCAAGGCAGATTTAGTTTTGGGCACCTTCTTTTCAATGGATTCCTTCTTCTTCCATTCCCATACCAGCTTTTCATGAGGTGCAGGCTAGTATTTGATGAGTTAGTAAATGCTATGATTGTTAACTTGAAACTAGGTTCTGACCTTTTTTTTTTGCAAGAGGGCCATTTCTGTTTATTGATCGCCATACGTGATCTGCTCTGTGTGGGCATGTTTTAAGTTTTTGCACCATGGTGACAATATGGATCATACTGCTTGCTTGATGCCAAGGACTGATTTATGATTAACCCGAAGCATGTATTTGAGAGATAGAAAACTGAGGCCATCTTCTAATTCTCTTACAACCCTGGGCATGTATTCATTATCTCCAAGTGGCGGTTCTAGATGTAGACTTGTATGCCAATTACAGTTCTCAGCATGCAGTTTGGCATGAGAAAAAGTCATGCAATATACCAGGTCATAATCTACAGAATGTTTTGATGGAATGATCTTACACAATTGGTTAAAGCAAAGTGTGATCTCCATTAACTGCTGGCTTTTGTTTTAAACCAGCTCATGTAAATGATCTCTTATTTTACTTGAGAGCTGTTTGTAACAAATACCAGAAGCAAAGAAATTGTAAATTAGAAAACAATATAACTCTCTTTTTCAGTTATAAATCCACCATGAGTTTGCTGTTGAACTAATGTTTGGGTCAATGCCAACAGGTCCATCTAGTTTCATTCCGTTGAGATAATGGAATGGCTAGTCAGGCCATTTCAGAGGACATTTAAAGTTTCTATGTCCCCCCAGTCAGACCAGGATGCCAGATTTCCTTCTCTAAAGGACATTAGTGAAGGATGTGGGTTTTTTCAACTATCAATAATTGTTTAGTTTCATGGTCACCATTAGACAAACATTTAATTCCAGATCTATTAATTGAGTTTAAATTCCACCAGCTGCTATAATGGGATTTGAACCATTAAGGATTTGCCTAGTCCCTGAATTATTATCCCAATGACATGGCTACTATGCCACTGTCTCCCACAGAAGGTATAAGGGATACATATTCCCATGATTGCATATTGACCCACTACACAGACTATTTTAAAACACTTTGGCCCTAAATTTCCAATTGTGACTAAAGCAGAACTCTACATCCTGCATATTCAATGTCACATCTAGCAGGAGATTCTGGCACTATGGTAGTAAATGGGAAGCCATACAAATATCTGACAGATAACCTTTTTCTTCAGTTGAATAAAAATGGAGAGTTGCTTCAAGTTCAGGTTAAGCTCTAAACTACAAAGTAAGGAAATAATTAGGTGAGACTGGCATAAAAAATGCTGCCAGTAGTTGCCCTTGAAGAAACCATTATTAACAAGATCTAGTCTTAGCAAAGCTCACATCACAGATAGTTGGAAAGGTTACCAGCTGGTTCAGAAGGGGTTATTTCTAAAAGCAGGCAGTGGTTTGAATTTGACATTTTCATTACTCACAACAGTGGCAATCTGTTTACCCAGATACAGTAAAACGGTGCTACATTCTCTGTGGTGTCACATGACTGGCAAATTTCTCTATTAATATACTAATAAAATATGCTCATGTGATCGAGACAAAAAACAAATGCTGTCACGTCAGTTATGGCTGCATGTTCACTACTTGTCTCCATGGTATTCAACAACATGTGCTCATGCAATCCTCATCACAGGCACATCATGCAACGGAGAATAATTTATAACAAAACAGGAGCAGACATTAAAAATATGAAACAAAAGCAATTAAATGAATTAAAATAAAAGCCATTTGAAACATAGCGATTACTAAATTTTGATTACAAGTTAAAATATAGCAGGAAGAGTACTCTGTTTCATACTTCACCTCTGGGAATCTTATTCACTGGCCAGGACAATTTTAATCCAGTGCTCACATTCACAACAGAGAACATATTCCGCTTAACTGCCAATGCAAAGAAATTTTAGTTTGAGTCCACTGTGCATATGCAAGGAAACCACAACCCTCTTCCTAACAGTCAACCTAGCATTTGCTAAAATAAATGGATACAAAATCACAGGCCAAGTACATATTTTCCAAGACCACTCTTGGAATTCATCAGAAATTTCAAAGTAGAGAATTTCCTTTAACCTATTTTTGATCAGGATGATTGATTATATCCCACCTGCCCTGTGAACACAATGCAATCACAAAGTTAAGATAACAGGAAGATGTGAAGCCATGTTCCTGAGCCTACTATCTTAACTCAAGAATAGGTATTGGAAGGCTGCGAACCCTGGAGTGAGAAGGGCTGAATTTAGATTTTAAATTGCTGCTTAAGATCTGTGGTGTAAATCGTGGGAGCAAAAATGCTCAAACTTCGGACCTCCAAGCTCTGGTCTGAGAACCCAAACCCAATTTCTGTGCCTGCTTAACAGCTTTAATATCACTCACAAAATGTAGTCAGGAAACAGTTCAAGTAGAGTCCAGAAGTTTGAATTGGCTAGGCTTCATATTGAGCTCTTCACAGGGATAAACCCTGAACTCCAACTAAAAACCGATCCATCCTTAGGTGTGAGAGATGGGCGCTAAAATGATCTTTTCCTGATGATGAGTATAATGGACGATGTAGAGATGGGAGATGATTGCAATGAGAAGGCCAATTAAAATAAGCAAGTCCCACTCTATCGCAATAACAGCCAGGGTTTGGAGGAGTACAAAACTGACACAAAAATACTTTTTCTTTTGCTATAGGATCTTCCAAAGTAGCCACTTATTAAAAGTGTACAATTTCTAAAAAAGTGAACGATAGCAGCTAGGAGAACTTCGAGCCATAACAATATCAGAGGGAGTTAACTCTACTTCTCAGCAAATATCTATAACAAAGAAATAAAACAGCCCAAGACCAAATATGAGAGCCCTAAATTACTTTCAAGAAGAGTTCAATAGTTTGCTCATCAAAATTATTCAAGCAAAGAGTAAGAATTTGCAACATTGCAATCTACATTGTTATGAAGGACCTATTGTATAGAATATAATTGGAGTTAACTAATGCTTCAGCAATAATACAAAAAGAGTAGCACATATAAATATGCAAACAATGTATGGTACATTCATCAGTTCCAAAGGACTGGTACAACAATATTTGAACCTCATCTTGGAATTATGATGCGACAGAAGCAATAGACTTTACCTATTTATGAAAACAGGCTTCTTGCTAAACTCAGTCCACGAATCTTAAGGTTACTTGATGTAATTTTAATATGAGATCAGTATCCAGGTGGCCACGATTTATAAATGAATTGGTAACTAAAGCAATACTAGTGGGTGATTCTCTTCGAGTCACCTGGCCTCAAATTCCTTCAGGTCAACTAACTTCTTAGCTCCATATTTACAGCCAAGATCTAAAGAGTCAATGAACATGTGCTGGGTCACTTGGTGCAACATACAGTCCAATATGGAGGTGTGATGCTTCACTTTGTCAATGTCTACATACCCCAAATAGGACCGGAGCAAAATGTGCTTCTATGCAGAAATGCCTACTCTTCTTGACTCCTTGATGAGGGCAAAGACATGTTCCTCAGTGAGATTTTAATTGTATCCTAGAGGAGATGGACTTCTAAAACATCCTGATATTAGTTCAACAATCAAAGGGAAATTTGAGGGACTTGATTTGGCCCTTTGATTGGTAGGCATCTGGCAGAATCTCCATCCTGATCCCATTGTATTCAGTTTTGAAGGACCTGGAGTCAGTGTCCAGGATTATCTGCCTGTACATTTCAAATGCATATATTTCTTGTGTTGCAATTGCCTCCATGCAGCAGGTACAATTCACTGATCACAGAGTGGCGCGGCAGAACTTTTCCCACTCCTGGCGCTTTAACAAACTTGTGGAGGGTGAGCAGTTTTGGGATTCATTCTGTCAGTTCTGGGGTGGCTGGAAAGGAAGGAGGCATCTACCGCTTTGCGGGATGTAGATGAGCCTCACATCTTGGTCTTCAGTCAGCGTACACAATGAGGTTGACAAAGAAACAGAAATCCAAGATCAAGAAGTTGGAGCAGGAGATGGTCTATCTGGGGTCACAGCTCAGTCAGTTGGATGAGGACCGGCCCTGTGGAAGGTGTACAAAAAGAGGAGAGAGGATCTTTGAGACCTGCAATCTTGTCGGATCTCAGGGTGCAGGTGTGAGATCATGGATCTGGTTCCTCAATGGACTAGATTGCAGCTGTGCTTCTACTTACTGGAGAAAAGGCACTGGATCCATCAGCCATCTCTTGTGCTGCTTGCCAACAGTGGATCTCTGGTCTTGGAGCTGGAATTCATTAGAGGTCAAGTAAAGGTGTTTTAATCTCTCTTTTTCCCTCTGGATCTATCAAGTGAGGATACTCACAAAGTTCTGTGGGACGATCTGCTACAGGTCAGCCCAGAGGATATCAAAAGGCTCGATGCTCCACAGAGCTTCAAGAAACAGAATGGCACCCCCCCTCAACTAGCTCTTGAGGGTCAAAACCTCAGATTTAGACAAGCTGACCATGGAATTCCTCAGTGTTCTGGCACACCCTGGGGAATGACTGTGTAGGCCAGGAAGAATGTATATATCACAACTGGGAGATACCTGGTCTTGGCGTAAAGCTATAATTGCTCTGCTTATGGGGATGGAGTGATTGTCATTTGTTAAAAAGACTGGATCTTCCTCTCCCTCCTCAGTGTGGATTATAAAATCTTTGCTAGGGCTGTTGTCACACCTGACATTGAGCTGGATCACATGGCTCTCCTAGACGAGTCCTTAACATTCACCTGGTCCAGGAAATAATCCATCTTTTCCAGAGGTCTGGTATGTTGAGCCTCTTTCTCAAGGGAAGGCATTTGACAGAGTGAATCTTGAGTGAGCGTTTACTCAGGGCTAGTTAGATGCTTCTTTTTGACTAGTATAGACTGGATGGGCCAAATAGCCTTTATCTGTGCTGTAGCCCTCTATGATTTTCTGAGAATTCAGGTTTAGCACACAGTCACCTAGATCCAACTTCTGTACACTGCTGTAGTGTCCAGAAATGGCTTTCATTTTGGGAGAGGATTGTGTCAGGCTATCGAAAGTGGCCTGTTATATTCAATCTGCATGGAACCATTCCTGTGCTTTTTGCAGGAATGATGGTCAGGTTTGACTCTCTGTGGGCCAGGTGGGGGATTAGTCCTTTCAGCTTTTGATAATGACATGCTCACAGTCATAGACCAGGCTGAGCTGCTGAGGATACATGAGTACCAAGAGGTCTAACTCAGCCGCTTCCTATGCAAGGAGCAACTGGAGCAAATGCTCAGGACTTGTCGTTGGCCCATGGCAGATAAGCTCGTCCAGCAGGGGTCTAGGTGCTTTGTGTAGAGTGCCTTTCATTTCCTCTATCTGGGAGTCCATTGTTGCTGCTGAAAAACTTGGTGAATTAGCAAAAGCTGGATACCAAGATATCACTCACTTAGGGCACTGGGCAGTCCTGCACTGAATGCTCTCACACAGGGGTCGAGTCTTGGTCATTAACCAGCAGATTGCTGCCATGTTGTGGTACTGGTCAGTTACCTGAGTCCTTCCCCCTGGAGTCTGTCACAAATGTACAAAGAAAGCTCATTTTTTTCTGGGATAGAAAGCAATGCTGAGTTGCTGGTATGGAGTCTGCTGCTATGGGAGGGCAGTCAGCTGATATGGCTCCATACTCTGCACCTTTCCACTTTTGGAGCCTGTAGTGATACCTTTACACTGAACCTCCTCCAGGATGGTGCACCCTGCTGGCTGGTATTTTCCTTCCGTTGTGCAGCCTTAATTTATGACGTGTAGTTCCCACTTACGGAATGGACAAACCCTCAGATTTTCTTCCAGGAATTGTCTGTCTTATATCTGGACCCAACCAAGATTTAGGACATGATCCACTCTCACTGGAACTCTTCATCATTTGGGGTGTGATGGCTGTTGTAATAGAACTGCTGCTCAGGAAGGGGTTCCTCCAAAAATGACTAGTGGTGAAGAGGGCTCAAGTACTGGGGTGACAAGACCTTGGATGTGTTAGATGGTGGAGCAGCAGGCTGGGTGGCACTACGGCAATTAGCCACTAAGACATTAGTGGCCAATTTCCAGTACACAGTCAAAATCATTCAGAGCCTCATTACTGGATACTCAGACCTGAAAATGCACAGGGGATCAAGCCATCTCTGGCACATGAGTTTCCTGATGAATTGTCCCTTCAACACCTACAATTTAGCTCTGGTGCTAGAGGCCAACATCTTCCTTAACATTATTTAGGGATACATTTAAATGAGCCATATTCCGCTTGGGAACTTAACAGCCTTCTGGACTCATTATCAAGTTCAACAACTTTAGGACTTGAGCTTCTCCAATGTCCTTACCCCCACCCCACACTCCAGGCTTTGTTATTACAGAGTCTGCTATTACACACAACCCATTGTTAGCCACTAACAGACCCCATTAATAGCTATTCACCCTCCAAGCCTCACCGTTACACACACCTTTGTCAGTCCAACTGTTCTTCTCTCTCTTTGGGTTCTACATCTACCTATTATTTACTCCTTAGCCCCTCCTCCACCCCACCCTATCTTCTGCATAAAAACTAATATTTTCCTAGCTACCGTCAGTTCTGAGGAAGGGTCACCGGACCAGAAACGTTAACTCTGATTTCTCCGCACAGATGCTGCCAGACCTGCTGAGCTTTTCTAGTACTTTTTTTCTTTCTTTCACAATTAGTATAATTTGCCGACCCCGGTAAATCAGCACACCAACTAGCGTGGGAAACTGAAGGCTGCTCTGTCTCCTTGGACATTTGAAAATTCAGCTCCCAGTATTTGACAAAAGCATTGAACGTGTGCCCATTGGTTCCACTCTTGCACAAATAATCACAGATAGTGATATAATTGTTCTGCCCTTGGTTCAGTGATAAAGAATAATTGTTATTGTAAGATTTACAGCCTTGAAATTGCAATGTGGGATGGTAGCGTACAGTTGCTAAAACAATTGGCAAAGTTTCTCAATTACTGTTAATTTAAAAATAAAAATGTTTGTATATATTATTTTTCCACAAATGTAATGTCAAACCTGTGTATATCAAATAAGGACTGAATTATTTATGTTTAACTTTGTACTGACATCAGAAACAATAAAACAGTAATTCCACTCTACAACACAGTGCCTCAGCAAACAGGCTGATTAGAGGGTAACATATGTGGGCTCCAACTGACTAGATTTGCTTTTCCATAAAATTATTTTTAAAAGCATACAATAGATCAACTTTATATTGTAAGTATTTGTTACTAGAACATATTACTCTTTAATAAATTTTAAAAAGGTATGATAAACAGTTTATACATACACCTCACCACTAATTTTTATCTGTGTTTAGTTAGACCATTATGTTACCAATATAATTGAACATTTAAGATCAGGAGTTTAAAACTCAGTTGGCTGGACAGTTGATTTGCGATGCAAAGTAATGCCGACAGTGTGGATTAAATTCTCACACTGGCTGATGTTACATGAAGGCCCCGCCTTCTTAACCTAACACCTCACCTGAGGTGTGGTGACTCATTGATTAAAATCTCCACCAATTGCCCCTCTTCTAAGGAGAGAGCAGCCCTATGGTCTTCCAGGACTATGACAACTTTACCTTTATGTAGGAGATGATCAGCTATACTCAAAAGTATAATATCCAAGCTACCAGCAAGTTATTGGCAAATATTTAGTTGCCATCCCCAATACCAACTGTTATAGTGATTTATCTTTATGTTCTTCCTCTCCTTCCATTACAAATAGAGCTTTATTAATAGAGCTTGTGCACTAATTATTGAGAATTCTGTGAAAATAAAGGGCAAACTGAAATAATTAGCTGTTATTATTGCATTCTAAAGACTGTTTTTCAATAATGGATCCCAATCCTGCCAGTATTAGGTCAGGAACACACATATGCCAATCTTAAGATGTAGAGGATAGTATTTTAGAAGGTGGTTAAATAAATGACCACTCCCATTCAACTAAGGGTAAAGGGCAGACATCCAAGGATGGAGAGACAATAGGAGGCCATTCAGCACTGATATTGCAGCCCTAAAGGTTGGCGATATGACATAGGTAAGTGAAACAGATGGTGCCGCATCTAAATTAAAAACTTTGTAAATAAAAATGGTGGGCTGTTGTGACGCAGTGGTAGTGTCCCTACCCCTAAACAGGGAGACCTGGTTTAAGTCACACCAGCATCGAGGTGTGCAATGACATCTCTGAACTTGTTGATTAGAAAATAACCAAAAATAAGAGCAGCCACAGCTACTGGACTGCCAAACTGGAGGGAAGAAACCTGCAAAAGTCAATTCTGTGTTGCAGATGTGGTCACTTTGCAATTACAGCTACACAGTGTGGCTTAAAAGTAGGTGGAAAGTTGTGTCCCCCTTCCGTCACCTCATACTTACTGCTTTGGATGAAAAGCTCAACGTCACCAGTGGTCAAATTCCTTACCTTTCTGAATTTTTAATTCAGCTGCTGTTTCCTCCCAATGTATCCACTATATGCATAGATATCAAAGTAGTAACTAAATGGGCGTAAGCTAATATTATTGGCCTGCCTCACTCTCTTGTACCACTTCCGCTAAGCAATTTATTTGTGACATTTCAAAACCAATCCTCATCCTGCATTTTAACACATTAACTTCCTCCCTTATTCCATCAAGAGACCTCCTTCATTCATCAGCTGGGATTCATCCTTTTGTGGGGTATGGAGGCAGGTGTATAGAATTTTAAAAATTAGTAAGCCCATTAAGAGGTGTAATCAGTTATCTACCAGCTGCAGGTATAGTTATCAATTTCCCTTGCCTCCACAGCCCAAAACAGAGTCTGCAACAATAACGCTAATGCTAGACCATACTGGTAAAATTGACACACAGCTAGCGGTGGGAACTGCAGACCAGTCAGTCTGTTTGACAAGACATGGAGTATGTGCACATCGGTTCCCAGTGTGCATAATCACTTGATAAATTGGTTCTGCATTTCTAGCAGTCCTTACAGTACAATTTATTGCCAAGGCACTGAAATGACCTTACAACTATTTTGTTTCTTAATCATCATACTAATAGAGCAATTGAATATACCTTTAAGCTGTAACATACAACTGACATCTTTGAGGTATGTGTCTTAAAAAAGAATTCATGGGCTAACATCATTGTAACATAACTCCCTGAAATGATGCATGATTACATAATGCTTCCAATTTGGGAAATGCAGCAGTACATTGGACAGTTATTTTAAGATGCTGTTGCTACTCTCCAAAGAGGTTGAAGTGAATAGCGATCTGTGTATTAACTTTCTTTGATAGATGCCCATAAAGCATTCAATAAGGCTGGTCAAAATTTGGAGAGGGGTGAGGAATTTGACCATTACCAGCAATGCCAAGCTTATGATGCAAGTTGGCAGCAGATGGCACAGATCTACAACTATAACATTAATGTGGATAAACGCGAGGTAGTACATTTTGTAAATCAAACAAGGGCAGGTCTTATACAATCAAAAGTAGAGCCTTGGATAGTGTTCTGAAACAGAGAAACATAGGAATTCAGGTACATAATTCTTTGATGTTTGCATCACCTGTAAACAGGGTGGGTAAGAAGGCATGTCTTGTCTTCATTGCTCGGTTCTTTGAGTATACGAGTTGGGATGTTATGTTGAGGTTGTACAGGATGATGGTGAGGCCTCTTCTGGAGTACTGTATCCAGTTCTAGTCCTCCTGTTACAGGAAGGATATTAATAAGCTGGAGAGTGCTCAGGAAAGAGTTATCAAGATGTTGCTCAGGAATGAAGGGTTTGAGTTATAAGGAAAGGCTAGATAGGCGGGACCTTTTCACTGGAGCATAGGAGTCTGAGGGGTGACCTTACAGAGGTTTATAAAATCATGAGGGGTCTAGTTATGCAGGTGAATGGCAGGTCTCTTCACCCTTGGGTGGGGGAATTCAAGACTAGGCGGCATATTTTTAAGTGAAAGGAGAAAGATTTTAAAAAGACATGGGGGCAACTTTTTTTTAAAAAATGAGTGGTTTGTGTGTCGAATGTATTTTCAGAGAAAGTGGAGGACGTTTGGAGTAATATGGGCCAAGTGCAGGCAGGTGGGACTGGTTTAGTTTGGTATTATAGTCAGCATGGACTGGTTGGATCAAAGGATCTATGACTCTAATTTATCAGGAGTTGTCTCTGCCATTCGAAGTTGTCAGTTGGGCCTATGATTCTACAACCAGGTCCATGGTTGATTGCAGGCAATACAGTGAATTCTTTACAATTAATGATAATTAAGTGTGCAAGACGTAACTTGTGCTGAAGGAATGAGTGAAACCTCTGGTTTTAACTAATTCATTGCATGGCTTACTTTTTCAAGGAAATGTACTTGTGATGTTTAAAAGCTCATTCCATCCCATCATGCATTTTAACAGTAACTTACTAATTGCCATGAGCCACTAAGTTTACATTGAAAGCTATTTTTTCTTTTTCAAATCTCTTCCTGTTCTGTCCACAGCTTACAAACATTTTAATTACAGCCAACTTACCAATGGGTCAGGACAGCCTATTTAGCTGCTATAGGTTTGACTATATAACAAAAAGACTATATATGACTATAAGAAGCTATGGGAGGAATTCTGTGGAGACAGTAGAAATCCCACCTTAGTGACTGCAAGTGAGAGAGATCCCTGATTCAGAGGATGTTGGAACCTGGCCTGCATTTTGCCAATTATTTGACAGCTGCTGGAGCTGACATTCTTTGCATAATAACAGCCTGTTCCCCTCAGTTGCCACATAGATCAGAGAGCTGCTAGCTCAGCAGTGTCATTGTTGCAGTCAGTATTGCTGGGGTTGCAGCTGGAGGAGGAGGGCACATTGATGGACATGCATTCTCAAAAGACACAGAGCACCTGGTGCCAGTGAGAGACTCTTCCATCATTACAATGGACAATGGACAGTCATTGCTAGAGAGGGGTCTCCTCCCCATGGGCCAAGAATTGTCCAAAGAATAGGAGGGCCAGCCGGAGGCTGTTAGGGATTATGATATAGGATCCTCTCAAGGTAGTCAGCCCTCCCATTGGTAAATTGCTAACAAAAGGTCATGTCTTGCCTAACTGGCTACAGAAATGGATAATTGGCCATTTTTCTTTTCAGCTGCATAATCATAGAGTATATGGAAGACACTGTGCATACCACCCAACACTGTTTTGTAGATTAGATTACCTACAGTGTGGAAGTAGGCCCTTCAAGTCCACACCGACCATCTAAAGAGTAAACCACCCAGACCCGTTTCCCTCTGACTAATGCACCTAACACTATGGGCAATTTAGCATGGCCAATTCTGCTAACCTGCATATCTTTGGACTGAGAGAGGAAACTGGAGCACCCAGAAGAAATCTACGCAGACACGGGGAAATTTGCAAGCTGGAATCAAACCTGGGATCCAGGTGCTATGAGATAGCAGTGCTAACCACTGAGCCACCATGTCGCCTTTGCTAGCCTTCTGGTCTTCCAGTCCATCATGAAAGTGTAGGTCAGATTCAGCCTGAAGGAATCTCTTCAGTTCAACCACTTTAGATCATCTAGAAAGTTCATACCATGTTTAGAACTAACATGGTGCAGATCTAGTTGCACAGATCCAAGTCAATCTCCTTATACCTGTTCTGTGCATTTGAGGAAACAGCAAATATCTGTGTTTACTTAGAGTGGGTGCAATAGTCATCAGCTCTACTAATAAACTTGTTAATATGACTGGAAAAAGGACTTTGGCATTATTCTTCTGAACAGAATTGCACTGCACAATATGCAGATTTTTCTGGGGTTTATAAATTCATGTTTGATTGCAGAGATTAAATGAAATAAAAGGTTTCAAGGATCACAGGATTCTAGACCAAGATTATGCAAGGACTAAAATACCAAAATTTAAATTTTTGTTTTCTCTCATCACCCCCACCACCAAAGCACATACAACAATGCATTGCTAGGGGAGCGGGAGTGTCTTATTTTGCTATTTTATCACCAGAACATGCTCAATGTTTAAAAAAAGGTAACAACAATTTCCCTGCAATGAAACCTTGAATTCACTGAATGTTTCTAAAATACATTTCTATTTCAACATGGTTTAAATCTGATCCCAATAAGCTGTAGACAACTATGTAGTGGAGATTGATTGCAACATCTGGTGAATCCCAAAAAGCAGCTCAAACTTTGACATGGCAAGAAAATACCACACTCTTCAGTGTCTTTTGTATTGAATGATACTGTGTGCATATTCCATACTTAGATTATTTACTATTTGGGAGAATAATTGTTCACTTTTAATAGCTCTGTAATTAGAATGCTGACAATGATTGTACACATGATAATTGGTGCAAAATTATTTTTACGGTGAAGTAAATAAAAAGAATTTTAATTGGAAACTCCAATAATTAATAACCAAAACACAACATAATGAAAGTCTGAAATACCATTTCATCAAATTAGTCTAGTCCTTTTGTTTCAGAGTGTGGGAAACAACATTTCTTCCTTTCTAATTCTTGTTCTACCTATGTTGTTTGCATAGGTGCCAGCAACCCTGCAAAAGCAGACCCAAGATACTATACTCATGAGTGAACTTGCAATGGTCTGTAATGGTATGCCATTTGACCATACATCCTCTACCCCTCTCTCCCAAAATATGTGCATGCATCTCTCCTAACTCGGTGAAAAAAAGTGACATTTGTTTTTTCCTCCTGTTATAAAACAGTAGCACAGAAGCCTTCGTTTTTGCATTTTGCAGTTCACATCCCAAACTCAGGATGCCTAATACAACACAGGCCAGACCAACGCAAACTTTGCTTGTATTTAATGATTCAACATAACACCAGGCAATGCACTTGTTGACCAAGCATGGACCAAATTGTCTTCAATTAAACTATTGGGTTTCAATAAATATTTTTGCAAAGAAGAAACTAAAGGTAGTCCTGCCATTCATTATTATGAGCTGTCTGTAGTTGTGTAGATAAAGAAATCAGATCATCATCTGCCTGTGTGATCTGACTGGCAATTTGAAAGTTTATAACTTGCTGTATTATTGTAAGTAGTCACTTTCATTTTCATGATATAATTCCCTGAATGACTGACAGCTAACCGTACAAAAAGGAAGGTTGGCTAGCTTAGTTGGCTAGGTAAAAACAATGACTGCAGATGCTGGAAACCAGATTCTGGATTAGTGGTGCTGGAAGAGCACAGCAGTTCAGGCAGCATCCAAGTAGCTTCGAAATCCAACTGGTTTGAGATGCAGAGTGATGCCAATAGTTGGCACTGGCTGAGGTTACCATGAAGGACTCTCTGTCAATCTCTCCCTTCATCTGAAGAATGCTGGCCTTCAGGTTAAACCACCCACCACTTGTCCCTCTCTAATTATGGTCTGGTCAGACTATGGCAAGTTTACATTGACATAAGCCCTACAAGATTCAAGGTAACAACATAGTGAATGCCTTAAAACATGTTAAGAATTTTTAAAATTATAATGTAACTTTGTAAATATGTTTCTTTCGGAATCCATGATTTTGTATGAATACTGATTGGCTCTTCCTTTTCTCCTAATATTTCCTTGCTTTCTCTCCTGAAACAATTACATTCTCACTGGTGTCAGTAACCATGCTCAAAACACACACATAAATTAACACATAGAGAAGACTTGATCTCTTTTCTAAGTAGAAGACATTTTTCCAGCAGATAAATGCTTAATCCACTTCAACTACATTATTTGCCTTTAGGCCAGTGTTACCTAAATGGGTCATGGGTAAAAGTTTTACATATTTCTATAATTACTTCCAATGGAGCAATAAACAACATTGGAAATATTTAGAAACAGCAACAAAACATTGTAAAATACAACGTTCTTACAAGTATCCAGCAGCAGCTAGGTACTTCATCCAATTAAAGACTTCAGTTATCTCTGCCATTGCAAGGGGTGTAAAATGATTTTTTTTTCTGGCTTTCAGTAGCCTGCCCAATCACACACAATTATCTGAATCATTTGTCATTAAAAAAGGATTGCATAATCTAGTAGTCGTAACAGTATTCTAATTTGTACCCATCTTGTTGCATCAGGGACCAACGTTTTGCACATCTTCATTAAGAGAAGATTGGAGTAAACTGTTATACTGCTGGGAATTTGAAATTGCAACAACATTCTAGAAATACTCAGCAAATGATGCAGCAGATTGACATAGTTCTCTGACCCTCTGTATTGGTGTTGCCTGACTTCCTAGTATTTCCAGCATCTTCAAGACTGAAAATGATCTTAACATATGATTCGTAAATAACCAACTACAATTCATGTTTCTACCAATTACAGAACTGTTTTCTTCCCCCTAGAATAAAAGGAGTTTTTTTATGCATAAGTACGCACATTGTACCTTAAGGCATCTGCTCCTTCAATATCCAGACTAAAACGTGTACCTACATAAACATACTTTTGTACTGATTGGAGTACAAACACAGGAGTAAGCCAAGATTGATGACTCGACATAATCCAGCTTCCAAGCAAGTGTTCTTGATTCAACTTACTTTTTAGCAAATTCAGAAGACACTACCTTGATGGCTATCGACACCACACAATCACTAATTAATCGAGAATAAATGACAAATTAAATTCTTAACAAATGTCTTGAACTGGGATATTTCAGGTTAATTTTAAAATACCAAAACGCGTCAAATTTAGATCATTCTGAGACAAGGCAGGGGAGAGGAAAGTGTGCGCAAGGTTTCTAACACGATGGAGTCATTGTTTCAAAATATGACACATTTGAAGGACAGGACTGAAGTTTTGAAATGGACATGTTAAGGAATGATTGATTGGTTTGGTGTATTCTAAAGCAAATCTTACTGAACTTCATAAAATGCTGCTCAAGATGCATGTTGCTAAATGTAAATCCAAATCAGTACCACTAGTAATATATTTATACAATTATATTTCTACTGAAGAGTTTTGTGGGTGAATCACGAGCCACAGATTCCAGACATGCTTCTGTTATCTGAGAATTACATTGTTAACAGAACAGAGCGAACATTAATCACTTACTAGCTATACAGCAGAGTTCATTTTACTCGTTTTGAATTAGATTCAGATTCTGCCTTTATTAAAGCAAGATGACAAGTTATGTTAACATTGTTTGTTTTTTTTCAATTAGCCTTGATCTCAATTTAATTTAAAAAAAACATTTCCAAGGATGTAAACTCATTGTAGTTAGGCTGGCCTTAAACACACTTTTAAACTTGTGGTATTAGAACCAAGTAAAAATGTCTGAATTCTAAGCATTACACAAAACAAACAACTGTATAATGGCCTACAGTTTGAAGTACATGATGAAACTAGAGCGTTTACCACTGAGCACAAAAGTAAATCTCACTGGGAGATTAGTTAGCTTTGTTCTAGAATTTCAACTCTATCATGGCAGTCCACTGCACAAATTATTCATTATTCACAGCATGGAACTGGAGTGGAGGGATGGCATTGAATCATGTTAAAAGATTGTCCCAAATTGCTAAATGGAAAGTGAAAATACAAGGACTAAAATAAAAGCATTTCCAAAAGATTTCTGCATGGACCAGATTAAAATTAGAACATCCATGTTGGTTAAAATCCAAAGTAGCATAACCACGTTAATATAGAACTTGAGTATTGCAGAAAAATAAATAAAAACCTTTGGCAGAATGTGTCTTGAACTCATCAGAACAATTTGCAAGAATACCAATTCAAGGGGAAAAACTTTATGAAAGCAGAGAGCTCAGTAGTTGTCAAGTGGACTCTGTTTGCTGAGAATTACCTTGGAGAATACACACATCATGATGATTGACAGTTAACTGCAAATCTTTGTTTACTTTTTAAACCAAGCAGATTGATTCTGGTTGCTCAGGATATTGCCCTACAAAATGAACAAGTGAATGACAGTCACCCATTTGTTCAAGTTGAAATTGGCAGAATGCAGTCCACTTGGATAAAAATTTAGTAAAATAAACCTTTGCCCAGTTTAGAACTTTTATTCTCGACCCATCTTTATTCTTTTCCATAACTAAGTTATAGTCACTATCTCCAAAATGCTCCCTTGCTAATATGCCTTCCACTTACTCATTTCTGAATATTAGATCCAGAACTACCCACTCCTCTGTTGGGCTACGTACTGGCTAAACACATGTCCCCAGATCCAGTTTAAAAGTTTTGTTCCTCCCTCCCTCGCACATTAAAATGGTTCCAATTACTATTTGGGAGACAAAATCCCCGATTAATGCTTTGAAATCTCTTTGAAATTTGATTACATATTTGATCCCCTCTTTCCCTGACAGTTGGGGACCCATTGTACACACCCAGTGTGATTGCCCTTTGGTGTTTTTCACATTTATACTGTACTCATATGGCCTCATTTGACAATACTTTGAAGATATCATCCCTGCTCACTGCTATAATTATTACTAATCAATATTGCTTTTCCTTTCTCCTCCTTGTCTGAATGTCTTATGTTGGGCTGCCAAGCCTATCCATCTATAACTAAGGTCTGTCATAGCAATATCATACTTGTGCCTTCAGAAGATTTTCAATAAGATCTTATATAACAGGTTAATATATAAAATTGAAAGGAACTTAAAGCTCTACTCCCTGTACCATCTCTCCAGCCAGGCATTCATATGCTCTAATCCAAACTCAATACTACAATAATTTATTACTTTTGAAGTCCTACTTTTCAGTTTGCTAAAGTTTGGTCTTAAAATGGACCAAGACCTCTGGCCATTTGACCTCCCCACTTAAGAATCCCCTGCAGTCATTCCATGATCTTGGCGCCCAGGAGACAAGATACCACACTAGATTCACACCTATGGCTGTAAAAGCAGCTGACTATTCCCTGGCTGGCTTCACCCGAGAATCCATCACTCTCACTGCTTTCCAAGGCCAAGAAATGGATCGCAACTGAGATGCAATTGATGGGTAGCCTCATTGCCTGCCGACTCCCTTTCTATCTGATAGACACACATTTTCACTCTGCAATTTAAAGGACACACAGGCAGAGTGATCGCATCCTGATACCTGTTGTCCATGAATCTCTGAGCCTTGTGAATGCTGAGATCCTCATAAAGCCGTTAGCTGCTGCTCAATTTCAGAAACCCAGCACTCGAGATGCATTTCCAGTACTTGGTCATTCAGACTGCCAGGAGTGTTTAGGATATCCCACACAGAGAAGGACATGTAAATCACTGCCCATACTTCAACTAACAGAAAATGGGCTTTTGATCCTACTGAAGTATAGACTATAAAAACCTTTTTCTGGCTTATGTCTCAAGTACCATTCAGATCCGTTATCATCTATCTACGTCTCTGTGAAAGTCTTAACCTCATCCACTCCTCTCAATGATGCTAATGGCTTTTACAGGATCCTCACCTCACACACACACTGCCTGCTTCGACTTAACCAAACAAGTGACAGCCATTTGCTGGTTCATTTCTCTGGGCAATGTCCTAAGCAATCCAAGTCAACCTGCCCAGTTTAAAATACCAAATAAAGCCTGGCAATGGTCACGCATAATCAATAACAAGTACATTGTTCAAGGAAACATCTCTACCAGAGACCACTTGTCGACCAACAAACACTCTCACACAGTTAGAGTTTTTCTCTTGAATTAGTATTCTTGCATATTGCACTGATGAATTCATGATGAAATATCTTGATCTGCAATTTTTCAGCAACAGAAAGTAAAATATGCCTAAAAAGGTTTTTACAGAAACTTAATTTAAAAATTTCTTAAAGCTAATTAATAATCTAACAGCACTTGGCAAACAAAATTAATTTTCTAGGGCCAAATCTGTTGTTTAACTTAAGTTAATTAATTCCCCAATAAAACTCAGTTATACCTCATGAAACAATGTATATATTTTTAAAAGGGATGTCAAACAATGATAGGGCTGCATGGTGATCAGCGTTGCTGCCTCACTGCCAGGGACCCAGGTTCAGCTCTAGTGTTGGGTGTCTGTCTATGTGGAATTTGCTTGTTCTAACCCCATCTGTGTGGATTTCCTCCCACAATCTAAAGATCTGCAGGCTAAGTGGGCTAGCCATTGGGCGGGCATAAATTTAGTCTTTAATCTCTGTTTGTTGAGTAGTGAACTTTGAGTCAATTTAATATACCATTGGGCTATTAGACCTCAGCCGACAATGCAAAAATAGTTAAATGATGGAATTAGATTTAATTAAAAGCCATTGTATACCAATTTGGAAGTTTAGAAACTTTAATTTTTTTTTAATTTCTCAAAACAAGCCTCATCCTTTTCAATTGATACATATGCTACAGAAACAAAGATAGATGTATTGGGCAGATTATAATCTGATGCAAGTGTTGAGGAGGAAACACCAGTATTCACAAGGGTTTAAAGACTAGGAACGCCAGTGCATCAGAAACCTAATATGGTTCCATTCACTTCATTTTAACCAGTGTGTATTTAGGAAACTTCTATGGGATTGTGTATCTATGAATTTAAAATGTATAAGGAAACTCATAAGCACCTTGAACCCTGTAATTAAACTTATAACATGCACTAGTTTCTCAAGCTATTTGAATCTTGCCAGGGTCAATAACTGGCAGCCTATAAAGCCTTTGAAAACCAAAATAGGACAACTGATTAGATTCCCTACAGTGTAGAACAGGCCCTTCGGCCCAACAAGTCTACACTGACCCAAAGAGTAACCCACCCAGACACATGTCCCTCTGACTAATGTGGGGAAAAAGTGAGGACTGCAGATGCTGGAGATCAGAGGTGAAAATGTGTTGCTGGAAAAGCGCAGCAGGTCAGGCAGCATCCAAGGAACAGGAGAATCGACGTTTCGGGCATCAGCCCTTCTTCAGGAATTCCTGACCTGCTGCGCTTTTCCAACAACACATTTTCACCTCTGACTAATGCACCTAACACAATGGGCAATTTAGCATGGCCGATTCACCCGACCTGCACATCTTTGGACTGTGGGAGGAATCTCATGCAGACATGGGGAGAATGTGCAAACTCTACACAAGCAGGCATCCAAGGCTGGAATCAAACCTGGGTCCCTGGTGCTATGAGGCAGCAGTGCTAACCACTGAGCCACCATGCCACCTCAACTGTTTCCTCATCTGTGAAAACCCTTTACTCACAGGACCTATTCTGAGAATGTGCTTTCACTGTTTGGGAGTTTACTTCTGTTACTTTGGGTTTATCTCATTTTGTTTTGCAGTTCCAGCTGCTAATCTTCAGTACAGTATGAGAGTACCTTATGCAGCTTTTCCTGAGAGTTGGGTTGGAGTAGCAAGCGGTATTAACAGGAACAGCTTGTTCTTCCTTTGTTGTTTGTCACTTCAGAGGGAACAGGGAAAAGAACAGAGTTCCAAATTGAAGGAGACAAAACCGCATCAAGTTCACTCATGTCCTTTAGTGAAGCACTTCTGCCATCCTTACCTGTTCCAGTCTACACATGTGACTCGAGACTCTCTGAAATGACAATTGACTGTTCCCTGGGCAATTAGTTACTGTTCTAGCCAGTGACCCACAACCTATGAATCATAAAAAAACATATACTCAGTAATGTTATACAGGCAGATGACCAGTTTTCTTCATATGACTGAACATAAATGTCTTCAGAAGCTGAGGCTTTCATGACAGGTCATTACGGACATCGGAGATCAGTTGGCACAAGACCTCCTTACAAGTGGACCAGGGCTGCAGACATTCCCATTGGCCACCAAGGTAATAACTACCCTCAATTTCTTCACTTCCAACTTCTTGCATGTGTCTGCCAGTGACAGCTACAGGAATTCAGAGTCGACAGCACTTAAGTACATCTCCCAGGTGACTTACAGCAGTTTTTCCACTGATTAACCAAGCCAGAGGAGACAGCTCTTGGATTGGCTGCAATGGCTGGATTCTGAAAGTGCAGAAAGTTGCACATTGCACTCACTTGGCAATCAACACATGCTCAGATCAACCTGAAATAATTGTCAATGTTCAGTTGGTATATGACCACCAGAAGGATTTCATGTACATCTGTGACCAATCAGTCTTACGTTTGTGCTGGGCAAAGTATTGGAGAGGATTCTGAGAGACGGGATTTACGATTACTTGGAAAACCATGGTTTGATTAGAGATAGTCAGTATGGCTTTATGAGGGGCAGGTCATGCCTCACAAACCTTACTGAATTCTTTGAGGATGTGACAAAACACGTTGCTGAAGCTAGAATAATGGATGCGGTGTACATGGATTTTAGCAAGGTTTCCCAAGGTAAGCTCATTCAGAAAGTAAGGAGGTATGGGATACGGGAAATCTCTCTGTCTGAATGTAGAATTGGCTGGCCTATGTAAGTCAGAGGGTGGTGGTTGATGGAAAGTATTCAGCCTGGAACTTGGTGATCAGTGGTGTTCCACAGGGATCGGTTTTGGAACCTCTGCTGTGTGAGAAGGGTAGGTTAGTAAGTTTGCTGATAACGCGAAAGTTGGTGGAGTTGTGGCTAGTGTGGAGGGCTGTTGTAGGTTGCAAAAAGACATTGACAGGATGCAGAACTGG
The DNA here is from genome assembly GCF_047496795.1 of Chiloscyllium punctatum. Lineage (NCBI taxonomy): Eukaryota > Metazoa > Chordata > Chondrichthyes > Orectolobiformes > Hemiscylliidae > Chiloscyllium > Chiloscyllium punctatum. The sequence continues at coordinate 45,839,216 of NC_092776.1, read as the reverse complement.
GCTGATAAGTGGCAGGTAGAGTTCAACCTGGAAAAATGTGAAGTCATTCATTTTGGAAGGTCAAATTTGAATGCAGAATACAGGGTTAAACACAGGATTCTTGGCAGTGTGGAGGAACTGGGGTCCCTGTCCATAGATTTCTCAAAGTTGTCACCCAGGTTGATAGGGTTGTCAAGAAGGCGAAGTGTTTTGGCTTTCATTAGCGGTTTTGGCTTTCATTAGCAGGGATTGAGCTTAAGAGAGTGAGGTTATGCTGCAGCTCCTTAGAGCCATGGTTAGACCACACTTGGAATATCGTGTTCAGTTCTGGTCGCCTCATTATAGGAAGGCTGTAGAAGCTTTAGAGAGGGTGCAGAGGAGATTTACCAGGACACTGCCTGGACTGAAGTGCATGTCATAGTGTCATAGAGTCATAGAGATGTACTGCATGGAAACAGATCCTTCAATGCAACTCATCCATGCTGACCAGATATCCCAACCCAATCTAGTCCCACCTGCTAGCACCTGGCCCATATCCCTCCAAACCCTTCCTATTCATATACCCATCCAGTTGCCTTTTAAATGTTGCAATTATACTAGCCTCCACCACTTCCTCTGGCAGTTCATTCCATACACGTACCACCCTCTGAATGAAAAAGTTGCCCCTTAGGTCTCTTTTATATCTTTCCCCTCTCACCCAAAACCTATGCCCACTAGTTCTGGACTCCCCCACCCCAGGGAAAAGACTTTGTCTATTTATCCTATCCATGCCCCTCATGATTTTATAAACCTCTATGTCACTCCTCAGCCTCCAGTGAAAACAACCCTAGCTTATTCAACCTCTCCCTATCGCTCAAATCCTCCAACCCTAGCAACATCCTTGTAAATCTTTTCTGAACCCTTTCAAGTTTCACAACATCCTTCCAATAGGAAGGAGATCAGAATTGCACGCAATATTCCAGCAGTGGTCTAACCAATGTCCTGTATAGCCGCAACATGACCTCCCAACTTCCTGTACTCAATACTCTTGACCAATAAAGGAAAGCATACCAAACATCTTCTTCACTATCCTATCTACTTGTGACTCCACTTTCAAGGAGTTACGAACCTGTACTCCAAGGTGTCTTTGTTCAGCAATACTCCCTAGGACCTTACCATTAAGATTTGCTTTCCCAAAATGCAGCACTTCACATTTATCTAAAGTAAACTCCATCTGCCACTTCTCAGCCCATTGGCCCATCTGATCAAGATCCCATTGTAATCTGATGTAACATTCTTCGCTGTCCACTACACCTTCAATTTTGATGTCATTTGCAAACTTACTAACTATACCTTTTCCGCTCAAACCCAAATCATTTACATAAATAATGAAAAGTAGAGGGCCCAGCACCGATCCTTGTGGCACTCCACTGGTCACAAGCCTCCAGTCTGAGAAACAATCCTCCACCACCACTCTCTGTCTTCTACCTTTGAGCCAGTTCTGTATCCAAATGGCTAGTTCTCCCTGTATTCCATCAGATCTAACCTTGCTCACCAGTCTCCCATGGGGAACCTTGTCAAACACCTCACTGAGGTCCACATAGATCACATCTACTGCTCTGCCTTCATCCATCCTATTTGTTACTTCTTCAAAAAACTCAATCAAGTTTGAGAGACATGATTTCCCATGCATTTTGGGGGTAGCATGGTGGCGCAGTGGTTAGCACTGCTGCCTCACAGCGCCAGAGACTCTGTGTGGAGTTTGCACATTCTCCCAGTGTCTGCGTGGGTTTTCTCCAGGTGCTCCGGTTTCCTCCCACAGTCCAAAAATGTGCAGGTTAGGTGAATTGGCCATGCTAACTTACCCGTAGTGTTAGGTGAAGGGGTAAATGGAGGGGAATGGGTCTGGGTGGGTTACGTTTCGGCAGGTCAGTGTGGACTTGTTGGGCCAAAGGGCCTATTTCCACACTAAGTAATCTAATCTAATCTAAAGCCATGTTGACTATCCCTAATCAGTCCTTGCCTTTCCAAATACATGTATATCCTGTCCCTCAGGATTCCCTCCAACAACTTGCCCGCCACTGATGTTGCATGAAGAAAGGTTGAGGTAGCTGGGGCTTTTCTCATTGGAGCAAAGGAGGACAAGAGGTGACATGATAGAGGTGTACAAGATGATGTGAGGCTTAGATAGTGTATAGCCAGAGACTTTTTCCCATGGCAGAAATGTCTATCACCAGGGGGGCATAATTTTAAGGTAATTAGAAAAGGTTTAGGAGAGATGTCAGAGATAGGTTCTTTACACAGAGTGGTGGGTGTGTGGAATGCACTGCCAGCAGTGGTAGTAGAGTCAGATACATTAGTAATACTTAAGCGAAGCTTGGAAATGCACGTGGAGGATAAGACAATGAAGGGTATACAGGTTAGTCTGATCTTAGAGTAGAATAAAAGACTGGCACAACATAGAGGGTCGAAGGGTCTGTACTGTGCTGTACAGTTCTATGCAAAAGCTATCATAGAAGCTGCCATAATGATTTCATAATGTATCAGGTCAGTCTCCCAAAGATCTTTGCACCTTCAAACAAATCAATGGATATCTCCTTAGAAACATGGAGGGAGAGTGTTAACTATCCAGTTTTCCATCTAGCTATCAAAAAAACTCCAGATGATTCATCCAATCACTTCAGACTTGAAATATTAATACTTGCTTTTCTCACTCCACAGATTGGTGGGTTAATGGACACTGAAGAAGGATGTTTAAGATTACAAACGGATTTTGATTAATTGGACCAATAGGTTGAAGAGTGGTAGATGGAATTTAATTTGGATAAATGTGAGGTATTGCATTTTGGTAAAATAAAGAAAGGCAAGCCTTCTAATTTTATAAGTAGGGCCTTGGGTAGTGTTGTCAAACAGAGAGGCTTGAGATTCAGGTACATCATTCTTTGAAGTTTGTATCACACACAGATAGAGTGGTTAAGGCGGCAATTACCATGCTTACCTTCATTACTCAGACCTTCGAGCATAGGAGTTGGGATGTTGAGGTCGTACAGGACATTAGTGAGCCATCCTCTGGAATACAGTGTACAGTTCTGGACGCCTTGATATAGGCAAGATATCATTAAGCTATAGAGGGTTCTGAAGATGTTTCTAGGAATGGAGGGTTTGACTTATTAAGACAGGCTGGGACTTTTTCCAATGGAGCATGGGAGGCTGAGAGATGACCTTATTGAAATTTATAAAGTCATGAGGGTCTAGTTAACGTGAACAGCAGGTGCCTTTTCCCTAGGGTGGAGGGATTTCAATACTAAGGGGCATATTTTTAAGGTGAGAGGAGAAAGATTTTTTTTAAATTAACTTTTTTTAAAGACAGAGTGGTTTGTGTGTGGAATGAAATTCCAGAAGTAGGAACAGATGTGGGTACAGTTACATTAATAAAGATATTTAGATAAATACACAAGAAATGTTAGGCAGAATATGGGCTAAATTCAGACAGATGGGACTAGTTTAGTTTGAGATTATGGTCGGCCTGGACTGGTTGGACCAAAGCATCTGTTTCCGTGCTGCATGACTACGTATGACTCTGGATGCTATCAGACTTGCTGAGTCTCTCCATGGTTTTGCTTTATCCCACATTTCCTGTTTTTGCTGCTCTAAAATACTTGCAATCTTGGATGACTTCCTGCCAAGGCTTAGTCTTTATGTAAGGAAGATTGTGTGCTCTGCATCCTTTAACACTGTCTTATTCCCAGTACAGAATATAGAACATTACAATGCAGTCCAGGGCCTTCAGCTCTAGCTGCTGCACCAACCTGTGAAATTAGTCTAAAGCCCATCTAATCTACACTATTCCATTATCATCCATATGTTTATCCAATGACCATTTAAATGTGCTTAATGTTGGTGAGTCCACAACTGTTGCAGGCAGAGTAAAGAAACTACCTCTGACATCTGTCCTATATCTATCACCCCTCAATTTAAAGCTATGTCCCCTTGTGCCAGCCAGGAATAAGGCTCTCACTGTCCTCCCTATCTAGTCCGCTGATCATCTTGTATGCCTCTATTAAGTCACCTCTTAAGGCTATTTTCTTTTGAGAGAAGAAGGTTAAGTCACAGATATACAGCACAGAAACAGACCCTTTGGTCCAACTCGCCCATGTTGGCAAGATATCCTGACCCCATCTAGTCCCACCTGCCGCACCCGGCCCATATCCCTCCAAATCCTTCCTATTCATATACCCATCCAAATGCCTCTTAAATGTTGCAATTGTACCAGCCTCCACTACTTCCTCTGGCAGCTCATTCCATACATGTACCACCCTCTGCATGAAAAGGTTGCCCCTCAGGTCTTTTATATCTTTCCCCCCTCACCCTAAACATATGTCCTGTAGTTCTGGACTCCCCCACCCCAGGGAAAAGACATTGTCTATTTATCCTATCCATGCCCCTCGTGACTTTATAAACCTAAGGTCACCCCTCAGTCTCCGACACTCCAGGGAAAATAGCCCCAGCCTATTCAACCTCTCCCTATAGCTCAAATCCTGTAAACCTGGCAACATCCTTGTAAATCTTTTCTGAACCCTTTCAAGTTTCACAACATCCTTCCAATAGGAAAACCAGAATTGCATGCAAAATTCCAAAAGCTGCCTAACCAATGTCCTGTACAGCCGCAACATGACCTCCCAACTCCTGACTCAATACCCTGACCAATAAAGGAAAACATACTAAACACCTTCTTCACTATCCTATCTACATGTGACTCTACTTTCAAGGAGCGGTGTACCTGCACTCAAGTCTCCTTGTTCAGCAACACGCCCTAGGATTTTACCATAAAGTGTATAAGTCTTGCTAAGATTTGCTTTCACACAAAATGCAGCACCTCGCATTTATCTAAATTTAACTCCATCTGCAACTCCTCAGCCCATTGGCCCATCAGATCAAGATCCCGTTGTAATCAGAGGTAACTTTCTTCGCTGTCCACCAGGCAATATCCTGGTAAATCTCTTCTGCACCCTTTCCAAAACTTCCACATCCTTTCTGTAATGCGGTAACCAGAACTGTATGCAAAACACCAAGTGTGCTACACCAAAATTTTGCACAGCTGCAATATGACCTCTTGGCTTCAAACCTCAAAATCGCTTTGCCAATAAAAGCTAACACACTGTGTGCCTTCTTAACAGCCCTATCAACCTGGCTGGCAACTTTGAGGGACCCATGTTCATGGACACAGACATCTCTGTGCTCCTCCACATTACCATTAGCCCAGTACTCTGCATTCCTGTTACTCCTTTCAAAGTGAATCACCTCACACTTTTCTGCATTTGCCATCTCTCAGCCCAGCTCTGCAGCTTATCTATGTCCCTCTGTAACCTGCAACAACCTTCTACACTGACTTTAGCGCCATCTGCAAATTTACTAACCTATCCTTCTATGCCCTCATCCAGATCATTAATAAAAATGACAAACAGCAGTGGTCCCAAAACATATCCTTGAGGTTACACCACTAGTAATTGAACTCCAGGATAAACATTTCCCATCAACCACCACCCACTGTCTTCTTTCAGCTAGCCAATTTCTGATCCAAACTACTAAATCACCCTCAATCCCATGCCTCCGTACTTTCTACAATAGCCTACTGTGGGGAACCTTATCAAACACTTTACTAAAATCCACATACACCACATCAACCGCTGTTCCCTCATCCACCTGTTTGGTCACCTTCTCAAAGAACTGTAAGATTTGGGAGGCACGACCTACCCTTCAAACAACTCATTCCTTTCTAGATGATTATAAATCCTATCTCTTTATAATCCTTTCCAAAACTTTACCCGCAACATAACTGGCTCACTGGTCTATAATTACCAGGGTTGCCTCTATTCCCCTTCTCAAATAAGGGGACAACATTAGCTATCCTCCATTCTGATACTATTCTTATGACGACATAAAGATCAAAGCTAAAGGCTCTGCAATCTTCTCCCTAGCTTCCCAGAGAATCCTAGGATAAATCCCACTCAGCCCAGGGAACCTATCTATTTTCACACTTTCTAGAATTGTTAACACCTCCTCCTTATGAGGCTCAATCCCGTCTAGTCTAATGGCCTGTATCTCAGTATCCCCCTATAACATTGTCAGTATTCACACAAGAAAAAGACAAAAAAATATTCATTTAGCACCTCTCTTACCTCCTTGGACTCCATGCACAACTTCCCACTACTGTCCTTCACTGCCTCATCTTACCCTAGTCAGTCATTCTTTTACTCCTAACACACCTATAGAAAGCTTTAGGGTTTTCTTTGATCCTTCCTGCCAAAGGCTTGTCATGTACCTTCCTAGCTCTCTCTTTAGGTCCTTCCTGGCTTTTATCTCTCAAGCACCCTAACAGAGCCTTCACGTCTCATCTTCATATAACCCTCCTTCTTCCTCTTTACAAGAGATTCAACTTCATCAGTAAAACACAGTTCCCTTGCTCAACCACTTCCTCCCTGCCTGACAGGCACATACTCATCAGGGATACGCAATAGCTGTTCTTTGAACAAGCTCCACATTTCAATTCTGCCCATCTCCTACATTTTCCTTCCCCATCCTATGCAGGCTAAATCTTGCCTAAATGCATCATAATTGTCTTTCCCCCAGTTTTAACTCCTGCCCTGCAGTATATACTTATCCCTTTTCATCGCTAAAGTAAACATAAAATTGTGGTCACTATCGCCAAAGTGCTCACCTACCTCCAAATCTAAATATCTGGCCAAGTTCATTACCCAGTACCAAATCCAAATGTGGCCTCCCCTCTTGTTGGCCTAACTACACACATTGACTATTTCAGATGTGTCAGTTTTGTCCAAACTATAGCGTTTCCAGTCAGTATTTGGAAAGTTAAAGTTCCCCATAACAAGTACCCTGTTACTCTCACTCCAATCCAGAATCATCTTTGCTATCCTTTCCTCTACATCTCTGGAACTATTCGGAGGCCTATAGAAAACTCCCAATAGGGTGACCTCTCCTTCCCTGTTTCTAACTTCAGCCCATACTACCTCAGTAGATGAGTCCTCAAATGCCAGAATAATACTGTCCTTGACTTACAATGCCACACCTCTCCCTCTTTTACCACTTTCCCTGTTCTTACTGAACAATCTAAACCCAGAATCTGCAACCACCATTCCTGTCCCTGCTCTGTATCTCTGAAATAGACACAACATCAAAGTCCCAAGCAGCAACCCATGCTGTTAGGTCACCCACCTTATTCCAGATGCTCTGGTCTGTTTACTTACAGCTGACCATTATTAACTAAGACCATTATTAACTAATAATGTAAAATTTACATGAATCCCTTTAAGCATGCAGAACTTCTCTTTAGCTGCTCAGCAAACGAACCACACAAAAAAGCATGAGCAATATCCACAGCTCAATCAGAAAGTAAATAGTCTTCCCAGTTATTCACCTTGCACTTCTGTCCCTCCTGTCAGATGGTCAGCTCAGTGGATAGATCATTGGATTTGTCACCTTGCTAAACTGTTTATCCACCCTGCTGTGATTGCTGACATGTTGTTTAGTAGATAAGCCTCATTATCTTTTCCCCTACTGGAAATATATAGGCACACTCAGTGCTGTGACTAAATAAGTTGTTGGGAAGGAGTTACCGTTAAGCATAGATGTAAACCACTATGAATGAACACTTTGAATAGCTTTGCAACATGATTACTAATATAAAAGGGCACATACAGTTAACTGAAACAAGGTCCTGCATTGCTCAAGTGCAAACCCAACATTCACTTCTGAAGTACAAACAGAATGTACAAATATACAATAACGAAAGCAAAAGCCAAAATTTACTATATACTAGAATTCAAGGTTTAACTACTTGCTATTGGCTTACTGTGCAAATCACGTTGCACCACCTTGACAAATTATTTATGGAATGATAAAATGGTCAATTGTTATTGGAATACAGGAGTATGCAAGCAATTGAAATGAGTACAGTTAACATTAAAATAAAATTGAACAAACTAAAAAAAAATGCAACTATATAGTGCATACCAACTGGAAGGTGTACAGCACAGAGAACACGTGGATTTTGCTGCAAATCTGGTTATTTTACTGAAGGCCCTGAAAAGGACATTGAACTCACATATATATCTGTAGCATACCACAGGTCTCAATAACAGCAGAATTCTACTCAAAACAAGACCTTAAACTGTCTATTAAAAACAAACTACTGCAGATGTTGGAAATCTGAAGCAAACGAAACATTGAAGAAACTCAACAGGTCTTGGCAAAGGCTGTCAGAATTGACACGAGTTCATTAATAGAGTTCTGAAAGGGAGTCACACTGAATTCAAAACATCAACTATTTCTCTCTTTACAGATGCCACCAGACTTCGGTTCCTCCAGAATTTTCTGCCTTCATGGTCTAGCACTGACTCAGTCTTCTGCACGGTTAATATTCTTGAGTTGCATTTCCAAAACTCCAGTTCTGGCCAGTGATTTTCTTCACTTCATTTCAAATGAATGATTAGCAAGGATGTTTGCATCCAGATTAGTAAAGTAAAAAGAAATGGTTCATAGAAAGTGTAGGATCTTGGTAACAGATCTCATGCATTTTTATACCTTGCTAGTGTAATTTCATCCAGTATTAAACCCAAGTAGTGAAAGACAGCTTTTAGCATTGCATGGAAACATTCCAGTAAGCATAAGGAAAAGGCGGTACTGTAGCTTACTGAGTAGATAAAAGAGTTTGTGGAATCTGTTAGTTGTGTATGCAAATGGTAGAAACATTTAAAATTATAGAGGACAGCATAAGTATTCAAAAAAACATTTGATGGGCAAAAATTCCACCATAGTTTGTATAAATTTGACCATTTTTAAATGACTCAAGAATAAACAAGTTGCTTAAAAATGAGTCACGTTTTAGATAATTTAAAAAAACTAATCCAACAGTTAGATTTCAATATCAATCCCGGTTCCACAGGAATGAATCTTTTATGTAAACCTTTATAAGCTGCTGAGAGTGCTCTTTTCTTCACTGGGTCTTGCAATTGATTTTCATTGTGTGTCAACTTGTATTTCTATTTTAGTTCATAAAAACGATTCAGTAAGGTTTACAATATAAAGCTTTATTTTTCTCCATACAATTTCCTAAAAAACAAACAAAAAGGGCAAGTCTAAAGTGGGTAATTACTCAAAGCATTCCTCCTACAGAAAAATATAAATCTCAGGAGAACTCAGCCAATTGGCTTTTGTAAATACCATGAAAGCCAAGTTTGAATTATCCCCTTTTGCCAATTCTAATACAGTTGAAGCAGCCAATCATAAAGCATACAGAAAGAAAATGTGTGATCATTTATGTTGAAAGTTATAACTCAATTTTCTTTATTGAATGGAAAAGTACTTTGAATAAAATGACACTCTCCTTAGACTTTTCCTCCCTTCAAGAATCCTACAACATCAAATCTCAAGTACAAAAATATTTTGTTGATCACAGAGACTGTGTTAACAACCCTTTCACATTTCCCTTCAATAACTGTCCTTTAAATCTACGGCACGCAGTCAGAAGTGTTCACACTAAGATTTCAAATTACACCACAATCACATTATATCAGCTGACAAGTATAATAGACAAAACCTGCAAAGAAATCAAAGGGCAAAATAAAAAGGTGAAGCAGACCATAAAGGCTATGCTCGTTGTAGTAACCATATCAGGTAAAAAATATCATTTTGTTTTATTAATCACCACCCCAGATGACAGTCTCCAAAGAATATACTTACAATGGAGATATGTGAATGCTAATAAGTTTAGAAAGGGAAATTACTGTATACCAGTGAAATACTTTCAGAGGGAAAGTCAAATTTTGAGGTTATCAACGTGACCAAATACAGTGTTGGTGCCATCAACAAGATAGGCACAGCAGAAGGTAACAAATGTCAGATGTCAATTAGGAAGTCACTTTCAAAGACAGTGTTGGGTTTGCAAATCAAGTTTAAAAAGGGGGACGGTCAGGCTTGTCAAGGTGGGTAACCGGAACAAGGATACAGACACTCAATCTGTTCCAGGAAATTTGCTGCTCAAAAGAAAAAAAAGCACATACAATACAAACAAAGAAAAAGTTGATTACTGAAGTCAAAAACATTAAAGATATCATAAAAGCTAATATAAACAAAGAAAACAGTTTAATGTGGGGTTAAATATGTTCTAATTACTCAAAGTATGCATCCTGCTAGCATGACAAGCATTTATGGCTTCATCCCAGTGCACTGATAAGTTACTTCATAGACTAGTTTAAAAGTCAATTAACTAAAGACAACATGACTATAAATATTTTCCTCCTTTTCAGCATGCCTTGTATTTATTTGCATCTTCCACTTTCATCAGTAACTTCATCATCAATTGCAAGCAGAATGCCAAAGAGCATAGCTTTTCATTTCTCTCTATACATAAGGCACAGTAGTGTTGTGCTTATTGCCAGCCTAATAGTCCCAGGACATACGCTACCATGGTAGGTTGAGAATTTGGCATGGATGCACTGCCTTAAAGGAATCAAGTGCTATATCTCCTGACATGTTTCACACATTTGGTGAAATAAGAATTTAAGAAAATAAACGGGCCAGGCTAGTATAAATACCAATATCAACTACATATGGCCATTTTCAGAGTCAACAGGTTTGGTGTAGGGTAGACACTGTGCCTAAACTGAATGGGAACTTCAGACTAGGGGAGTATTCTGGCAGCTGAGAACCTTCATACTGAAAAACAGTACAGGAAACAACCATGAAACTGATTCTAGTGTTAGAGGTCTTGTTCATGAAAGATTTGTGAAACTTGAAAGGGAAACTAACCTTTTAAATAGGATATTTTAAATTTCAGGGTTAATTGTGAAACACATACAGGGCATATACTCAATTGACAAATGAAAATTTAGGATTGGTATTAAATCAATAATACAAGATTTTTTTAAGACTTCCAAACAACATAGCAGAAGCAAAAGACCATTGCCATTGTGATACAGTGGACACTGTTTTGCATAGGGAAGCAGAAGGCATAGCAAGCTTTTCTAGATGGAAAGGCCAATGTGTCTTTGATGAACTGTCTTTCTCATCTGAATGTGTTGTAATCTTCAGCTGCATTATTGAACAGCTGTCAGTACTAATGGCTTGAAAACTTATAAAGTTTGAAGCCAATGCTTACAGCTGCATAAAATGCTTCCTACATTATGGCAATGTTAGTATCAAAGACTGAAGAAAAGATTACAGAATCCTACCTACACGAGAGCAAAGGGATCCATCAGATCCCTTCAAACCAAATCATTGCAGTCTCCAGAAATGTATTACTTTCTAATTATGAACCCATGTGTACCCAAATACAAGTTAATTTTCTAACCTTCAATATGAAGGATCAATTATGAGCACCTCATAGCTAGCTATATGTACATATAGTTAGGAAAAATACAGTGCGCCAGTCACATTTGAAAAAGAGCCGTGCAAAAAATGATAATGTTGGTTGTCTAAACATATTGCTACATACAAACAGGCCTTCTGATTGTCAGGTTTTCCCACCCCTTTAATTTGGATACAAAATAACAGACTGAGGTTAGCTAAAAGCACATAGAACTGAATGTTCATAAGTGTGGAAAACCTTTTGGCTTAATTGATAAAACATTTCCAGAAAGAAGTGAATATTCCCAAAATATAATGCTCATGCATTAGCTGTATTCTGAGGACCTGATCAGTAGAACCCGAAAAAGATGTGTTTGATAGTCTACCACAACAACAATTTGAACAAATGTTAGCTTCTCACAGCTGCATCAAATTTGATTTGGAAACCTGCATAGTTAGCATCCAATAATGTCATTCATTCAACCAAAAGGCACTCAGTTGCTTTACAACATGCAATGTATTTTTGGCTACCTTCTAGTTCAGCCTGTCACGTACCCATGGCTAATCACAATATACATAATCACTGAGTTAGTGCTTGCAAGTTATCTAACAGACTGTTAGTCAGATAAAAATGTTTATAGTACATCTTAGTCAGTGCATTAAGTGCTCTAGCTTATTCTATTCAATTCTTTGCACTCTAACAGCTCTTGTTGTTTTAAAATATAGCAAGCATGGCACAAAACACTACAACTCCAGAATGTAACTTTACCACAGAGCCTCAAGGATCCAATGTGAATTCTCATATTTGCATACTAATTATCCACATTAGTAACTTACGCTGCACTGAAGTGCATGATACAAACAGTCACTAATCTATTTCAAGATGGCCCTATAGTGTATATAGGAGCCAAACAAAATTAAAAGGTTGCAAAGGGAAGCTTTTTGAAAAAGTTACCAAGTTGATTATTAATTTAGTAGGGGCTTTACAGATAAGCAGCATGGTTTTCATAAGTTTTAATATGGAAATTGAGGCAACTCTCCACCAAACAATACAGCAACACTAACATCTGTCACCAATACGGCAGAGCCGTCTCGATCTTTCCCCAGCTTTGCCATTCAGGAAACAGCTCACTCGATGATCGTGGACTTCCAAACTGGTCACATTCAATCGTCTGCATCTTCACAGGGGTCTTGGTCACCTCATCCCTGAAGGTAATCGGAGTCTCATTCCTGTCACGTTTCCAATCGATGTGAACAATGCCGTAATTCTTCCCCTCATTGTTATCCCAATAGATTTGGTGTCCACACTTAAAGGAGATGCAGAACTCGATTCTTTCCTGTGGTGGTATGGATGATGGCAAGTCAATAGCGAAAGAAAATGTGTCTGTTTCAGAACAGCCATAAATATTGTTTAGAAATGTACAGTCCACATCCTTATAACTCTTCCAAGTGTCGAATGTTATCCGGATTTGAACTACTTTATGGTAACTTAGATTCCTCACTGCGACAGTACCCGTGATGAATTTCTCCTGCAGAGTGCAATTTTCAAGGCAGACGAAATTCTTCTTCAGGCGATTTCTAAATTCCACATAGTCTTCAGATGGTGGTGAGAAATCCAGTACCAGGGGCATTCTTTCATTTGCTTTCAGTCCACATGTTGTGTTGTCGAGATCTGTCAGGTCAAACTGTAGTTCAGCAAGCGAGTCTTCACGTTCAGAGAAAAAGTGAACTGCAGTGAGAGAAAAACCTTTATCATCTGCAAAAGCCACTTTCTTTCTTTTGCCTTTGGATTGAGCCCAGCCATCATTACACGTTTCAGTTCCACCTTTCAGACTGATGCAGGGCCGCAGGGGCTTCAGCCTACTGGTGATGTTCAGCCCTCTGTAAGGATCATAGGGGCCAAGGAAATTCCTCATAGGTGGAGAATGAGCCAAACAGAGTCTCATGGCTATATCAACTGGCATTATCGAGACAGGTGGTAACGATCTGGTATCCAAGATATGGTAGACCCTGAAACATGAGGTTCAACATGGTCATATTCTGTTTGTCTAATGGCAACAATGCAACAAAGCCCCTCAACATCTGGAACTCATTCCGGAAAAGTTAACAGTTAAATCATTTGACAACGTATTTTACGAAGGACGCAACGCATCACCCCAGTAAAATTAAATAGAGAGAAAAAAAACAAAATCAGTGTTTGGTACGGCTGCTTTATTCATCGTTCGCAATATTTTGCTCGCGTTTTCAAAGAACAGCGAGGGCTGCAAAGCGTTTAAAAACTTTTAAAGACAAATCAGATTGACTTTTCATTAAAGAAACCTGGTCGGCAGATTTGCCGCTGCCGGTGTCATGGGAAACGAGATGCCGCATTATCACGGTGAAGGGTCACTATTTTAATAAAAGTGTTGCGCGTGGGGAAGAGACAAAAAAAAAACGCAGATCCAAAAAGTTTTGGAGAAAAGCGATCAAATCGGTGGGAGGGTTTGACGCAAATGGTCTCAAGCAAGTTTCCCGGCCGAATAAGGGAAAAGCAAAGAGGAGACGAGCAGACAGAACTTGCAGGTTTAGGACAAGGCTGGCAGTGTTAACACTGGATACATTTAGAGGGACGCAGGAATTGCTACATGGACCAGTGAGTCTCTCTTCGGGAAGTGAACCCTCCCTTCCCCGGGGAGGGAAGGCGGCAGCAATTACCTGGTGCAGTTCATCGGTCTGACTTAAAGGCTTTTCACCAATACAGAGATCATAGCGGAGTTACAGCGAGCTTCAAGTACAGTGTCACCCCCTACACGTGCCTCTCAGCCGTCGCTCACAGGACACGCACAGCGCTCCCCACCACACTTATAAGTGGCCCCGCCCCCTGAGCTCACGCGACAGTACACCGACACTCAATCGCCGGCCTCCACCAATCACAGCCCGGCGACTGTGACGTGAGGGTGTGCCGCCAGGGGGCAGCGCAGGGTGATTTGGGGACAAGTTGGAGGGAGAGGCGTGCAGTGGGTTCGCACTGGCCCCATTGTACACACAGACTTAACCCATCGTGTTCTGGGATTTCACACACACACACCACTTGGTGCAGCTGAGCCTCCTGGGTCAGAGGCAGGGACTGAGTAAAATTCTACATAAAAACCGAAAGAACTGTCAATGCTGTAAATCAAACAAAAAAAAAAACCCAGAAGTTGCTGGAAACGTCTGACAGCATCGCTACAGAGAATTCATTTAACAAACTCAGGAAGGGTCACTCCACCCGAAACATTAAACTCGGATTTCTCTTTATATATAGGGTCATAGAGATGTACAGCATGGAAACAGACCCTTCGGTCCAACCCGTCCATGCCGACCTGATATCCTTCCAGCAACTTCTGTCTTAGTTTCTGATTTACAGTATCCGCAGTTCTTTCGATTTTTATTGGGTAAACATTCTGTTTCTTTCAATCTGCCTGATGGAAATTGGCTTTCCAGGAGACAGAAACTTAAAATGTATTAATTGCTGCCTTAAAATAAGTCAGTAATATCTTGGGCACTATACTGGAAAAGTTAAAGATTTCTCATTTATGACCAAGTAACAATGACCTGTTTACTGAATGACAACCTTTACTTGGAGAAGGTAGCCATTAAAGCGGTTTTGTTTTTACATGGAAGCTGACGTACTGACAGGGTTATAATAGGATACTTTCCGCTTCAACAGCTTAGAATTCATGTCAGCGCCCACGATTTTCTCTCTGTTAATTTAAGTGTTAGTAGATCATAGGTCGAGATGCAGGTATGGGGGAAAGAGTGTACACTTGCCCGATTTGTGTTCCAGGCACATCCATGGGAACATTTGTAGAGAATATCTTCAGCAATGTTTTGAAAATAAAACTTTGACACGTCCCTAGGTGTAAGATAGAAAACCGATTAAACATTTCTACATCTGTCGGCAGCTCATGATAAAGAAACCCTCAGTGCTATAAGAATCAAAACTAAACTCGACTCATTAAACAGCAAGACTGTTTATTTTGGCCTTATTGCTCTAAACTGCCTGAACCCAGGAAGGAAATGGGAATTTAATTACAAGTGATTCATTATTGCCTTTTAAATGGTGCATGCATAACTGAGACAATTCTCAAATAAGAAATATGAACCAGAAAGCCCTCTCTACCAGAATTACATAAGTGGTTCCCACATACTGTATAAAGCTGGAATATTTCGCAATAAAAACTGGTTTGTCAGATACTAGATGTAGGTTTGCTTGCTGAGCTAGAAGGATCGTTTTCAGATGTTTCATCGCCATACTAGGTAACATCATCAGTGAGCCTCTGGATGAAGCCTATTTTTTGCCAGAAAACTGTTTGCCAGATAATTGAGATACACAAACCCCATCTGATAAATGCATCGTGAAAACTACAATGAGGGTTGAAAGGGTTATCAGCCAACTATCTCAGAAGTCTGGGTGAAGATTACAGCAGCAGCTGAAAGCAAGTAAGGAGAAAATGTATGCAGCCCAATGGATTAATTGCCAGCTTTATTGGATATTTAGGATGTGACTTTACAAGGATATCTATCAGAATAGAACAAAGTAGAGGCAGCCAAAGAAGGGACAATGAGTCAATGACATAATGTTAAAGATATTACAATTTCAACCATAATAAATTGGAACAGAGTGAAGTGACAGTGTTGGATTGTCACAACAGGAAACTTAACATGACTTGTGCCAGAAAAAAAAACTGACCACATTATGACGGAGTGCTGATTCTCCTAGCCCGGAAGTCCACAGACCAGGTTCAATGATTACCTTATTCTGCTTAGTCAGTTTTTCATTCTTGGGCAACCTAGTCACCTGCAATTCTTCATCACTAAACATAATAACTGTATGACTAAATCTTCACAATACATTGATTGAGGAGAACACTGTGATTATTTCACTATGATTGATTATCCACCTTCACAGCACTTTCATGAGTAATCCAAAGACACAGTTTAACCATCTGATACCTCCATGTCCCTTTGCTTTTCTACACCAATTGACACATGCTGCTTGTACATTAATCTTCATCTTATTTACTCTGTTTTAATGCAGGGGAAAATGTGCAAACATGAAGTAATGCAGATAAATGACAGTCCTGATAATAGGCACTTCAGGGCTGTATAGGACATGGTTCTTGGATACACATATATGCTCTGCTCTTTCTGGTGCAGATAACAGAGTTGGAGACATTTCACCAGAGCTCTAGTTTGGAGATTAAACAGCAGCACTGTTGCTATGGTGTCCTATAAAAGAATCATATAATAAATCAACATCTACTCTACTTTCCGTATTGTTATCCCCAAGTCATCTTTTTCCAGCTTGATTTGGAGATGCCGGTGTTGGACTGGGGTGTACAAAGTTAAAAATCACACAACACCAGGGTATAGTCCAACAGGTTTAATTGGAAGCACTAGCTTCATCACCTGATGAAGGAGCAGCACTCTGAAAGCTAGTGCTTCCAATTAAATCTGTTGGATTATAACCTGGTATTGTGTGATTCTTAACTTTTTCCAGCTTGAACTCTTTCTTGTTACAAACTGTAATTCCAGCAAGCTAGAATTCTGAATAGTCAGAATGTATATCAATATTAAGCTGTCATGTAGGAGTGTGAAATGTATGCTGAAGATTAACAATAATTCATAATTGTTGCCTTTACATTAGCATAAAGGAGAACTTGATACAATTTTAAAATTAATGGTTGGAAAATTATGTGGGCACACTCATATCCAGAGCTAAATTCCCAGTGTTGAAAAAGCTAATTAGTACATTTTATCCATAATTTATAAAACAGTAGTATCAGTATTTATGATTTTTTTGCCAATCTCTAACTCCTGATCTCCATTATAAACTGCCTTCTTACCCCAACTTCCCTGTCCCTTCCATTCTCACTAGTATTAAAAAAAAACTTGCAACATTTTCATAGATTTTTTTTTAAATCAGCAGGAAACAATTTCCTTTATCCTTTGTGGTTCAGGTTCTCACAGATGAATCATGAACTCAGGCTAAAGATGATAATTTTCACTTCACAGAGATGTGTCTTCCCTTTGTTGACTTTCTGTTATGAGGTGAATAGGTTGGGGCTTTTTTCTCTGGAGCATTGGAGGCTGAGGGATGACCTTATAGAGGTATATAAAATCACGAGGAACATGGATAGGGTGGATAGCCAAGATCTTTTTTCCCCAAGGCAGGGGAGTCTAAAACTAGAGGGCATAGTTTTAAGAGGAGAGGAGAAAGATTTAAAAGGATCTGAAAGGTAACATTTTCACGCAGAGGCATATGGAATGAGCTGCCAGAAGTGGTGGAGATAGGTACAATTGCAACATTTAAAAGGCATCTGAATGGGTATAGGAATAGGAAGGATTGAGAGAGATATGGGCCAAATGCTGGCAAATGGGAGTAGACCAGAGTGGGATGCCTGCTTAGTGTTGATGGGTTGGACCGAACAGACTGATTCTGTGCAGTATGCCTCTATGGCCTGGGATACTCAAGAATCAGAAATAAAGGAATACTGACCAGGATAATCTTGACAGGTGAACCAGGTTCTCTCCTACATCACCTTGCTTATTAGAGATTGGCTAGTTGAAAATTCATGAGAGGAGCCTCTTGGTGTTCATTAACTATATGACATTGTACTCTGATGAGCAAATGCTTATTGATAAAGTCCTGTTGCAAAGTTGGAATGAATTGTTATACATCTTCAATCTATGGTTGATTTCTCAAGGAAAAGCAATGACATTCTTTTCTTTACCATAAATACATGCTGCTTTGAGGTAACTTGGAACGTACAACTCAAGTGTGCAACAGCAAAATTCTGTTGTTGCTGAACATTTGAAATAATGTCAGAAAACACTGGATGCTTTCAGTAGAGCTGGCAGGAACAGTGGACACAAAAAAAAATCAATGTTCTATGTGGTGTGCAAAATGTCTACTGTAGCTGCATGGTTGCACCTTAATCATTCTGGCACAGTGTAGAAATTAACAGCCAAGTCTCTATAAGAATGATGGGACAAAGTGGCCAACTTCACAGGAACAATAGCCTACTGTGCAAAGCAGAATGAGGCAACGCTTGTTAAGCAGGAATTTGGTGATAAGGGCTACTAAAACATTGCTTGACCTTTGTGGTTATCAAGACTACTAAATCAAAGATGAGAGGGAGGACAATGAAACAGACGTATCTTGTCTGTACTACCCTTGGATGGACCCTTAGAATCACAAGGGTCCTGAGCGGAATTGAACGTTCAAGAGAAAATATATAAAAGTAAGTGTTTTGAAGACATCAGTGCATAAATTAGGAACAGCCACCTCAGAAGCAGACATTGAGCTAAGAGCTGGACAGACGCAGCTGAGTGAATGGAGCCTGGTGGGTTAGTTCTCACCAATACAAGTAATACTTAAGTCTCAGATTCTGAGGCAGCTTTGTTTGTAACATGATACGCTGTTAAACTGACAGTGATAAATAAAGAAGTAGGTGCATTAACAGTACAAGCTATAATCATTGTATTCGTTGGCATTGATTTCGAGAGGGCAATAGATGACATTTCTGCCCTAAAGCCTTTGTTTTTATATAATGGCGGCACATGAGTAGAGCCAGCAATTGTATAAATGGATTCCAAACATTCCCCTTTCCTTAAAGCAAAAGAAAAATACACGATCATTTGCACTTTACGCCATACACACAGCCCCTAAAGAAACTATCGTACATGGATCAAAAAAAAAATGATGTGATTGTTCTTGTTGGTTCCAATCTTGCCTATCCTTACATGTGCAATGCACACACTGACAGCAACTTAAGCAGTGAGGCACACAAGTCCCAACAGATGAGATATTCACCATTTCTATTTGCATGCCAGCAGCTAGTGGACAAAAACAATTATGTTAATATTTAAAGAGTGGGTGGCACCTACATAGGTCAATAGCAACCATGTGGCATGCGCTAGCAGGAAACAGAAACTCTCACCATCAGGTGATTGTGGCATAGCTTCCAGAAGAACTATATAATAGTATTGAAGACTAGTATACAGGCTCTGCAGGCAGGGAGCAGGTCAGCTGAGCGATCTTAGTGAAGTCTGCTATCCTTACCATTCTGTGGCCTACATGTGACTTTAGACACAAATGTGGTCGATTCTTAAATACCCTCTGAAATGGCTGAGAAATCTATTCAAACATATGAAGCTGCTACAAAATCCAAAATAAAACTAAACAGACCAGCTGAGAATGACCAAGGCACTGGAAAAGACAATGACACAGCCAGCCCTAATTGCTCTGTAACATCAATGAATCATTACTAACATCTGGGACTTGTGCAAACATTAGGTGTCCCAGAGACTATTCAGCAATTGTCTTACTTTCTGAGTCAGAGCGTATGGCTGTATCCCAAATACCTCCAGCACTATTCCTCGATTCCTCCTATCTCACTGGCAGGACAGATTCACCAGAGGTGGCACCACGATGGTCTGCAATTGTGAGAGTGTTTCTCTGGAAGTCTTCAACATTGTTTCCATAATCCATGAAGCCTCATGGCATCAGGTCAAACATGGGCAAGAACATCACTTGCTAAATATCACTTATTTTACCACCACCACTTCAACTGATGAATCAATGCTCTAAGATATTGAACACCAATTTGAAGAAACACTGAAGGTGGTAAGGAGACAAATGTACTCTGGGATAGCGGACATGGCTGCTGCACTAAGTCTGCAGCAGGTTACGAGGAAACCAACAGGAAAAGCTTATTTCCTCACTCTTACCAAACCACATCACAGATGCATTGTCCACAACAGTATCAGCAGGAGTAAGCACTGGAAGTCCTTGTGGAGGAATTTCTAATGTCACAATGAGGATTGAGTCTATGTTGTGTGGCAATTTTACTTTGCTTAATTAATATTAAACAGATCTAGCAACTCAAAATTGAGTTCCTGAGTGCTGAAAGTTAGCAGCATTATCAGAAGCAAATATAATTAGATTACTTCCAGTGTGGAAACAGGCCCTTCGGCCCAACAAATTCACACCGACCCTCCAAAGCACACCCACCCAGACCCATTCCCCTACATTTGCTCCTGCACCTAACACTACAGGCAATTTAACATGGCCAATTCACCTAACCTGCACATTTTTGGACTGTGGGAGGAAACTGGAGCACCCAGAGGAAACCTGTGCAGACACGGGGAGAATGTGCAAACTTTGCACAGTCAGTTGCCTGAGGTGGGAATTGAACCCGGGTCTCTGGTGGTGCGAGGCAGCAGTGCTAACCACTGTGCCACCATGCCGCCCTCTGCAATAATCTGCATAGTCTGCAACTTCATACTTCTTTATCCATATGTGATAGAGAGAGCTAAGCAATACCACAACCTTTAGATTTGATCTGAGCTTTGCAGTTCTGCCACATTCAATTGTGAATGGTGAAAATTTAACATCTAACTGCAGAAGCCTCCACACACATCCCCACCCTCAATGATGGGGCAGCACAGCACAACACTATCACTGTGTACAACAGCAGCTGCCACATTGTATCCTGCGCTATGGTATGCTGTTGTACTCATATAATACTATCTGCCTGTTAAGCATCTAAGACAACATTTTCACTATACACCAGTACAGGCCAGGAGTATTAAACCAAATCAAAACAACGTTAAGGACAAGGCTGAAATATTTGAAATAATCTTCATTCAGAAGTGGTCAGAGAATAATCCATCTCTCTCTCCACCTGAGGCCCCTATCATCACTAGTCTTCAGCCAATTCAATTCACTCCACATGATATTATCACAATGAAATAAAATATGCATTATACTTCTTCAAAACTCAACAATTAACTTATAGCTTTGGAGTTTGGTTTGAGGTAAACAATTAAAAAGGTTAGCTAGGTACATTGAAATGCCAAAGTTACCCAACTTGAAAGTAGCCAAATTAATTAATTTTCAAGGGAATGTTTAAAGAAAATGGCTGTCACTGACCATTACACCCTATTAAAGGTATCCAAGGGTAATTTACTGCAGCATTACAATTAATTACCTGGAATGTCTAACTCACACTCACACCTTCAAATACCTCTGGGAGTGAGGCTGCCTTACTCAACCCCAATAAAGACCTAAATCCACAACTCATTATGCAAAGAGGATTGAAACCTCCTGATTCATATCAAAGACCTCCATAATTTCACAATCCAATTTTTATTTCTTTGTGAAGGTTAACATGAATACAGTTCTTACCCCATCACTGATGACAGTTGCTTGTATTCAAGTTCTTTTTTCAACTCTGTGTCTTTTAAAAAAAATTCTGTCATTGATACTACAATGGTTGTCAACTTCTGATAAAATCACTCGAGAAACAGGTATTGGAAAATTCAAAGCCAAAATGAATCACCCAATTATCAATGACCTCTACAAAATTGCAGAGTAAAGTTTTAATAATTCTCTGTCACTTGCAACATCTACAATCTTTCTTTCAGCTATCAAAATCCACTCAATCCATTTCTGGTGCATATGTTGTATAAAATGGCTACTGCCCTACTGACCTCATTTACATATAGTGACATCAGTGATGAGTTAAGCATGGCAGTACGAATATACTCTGGTGTAGATGTAGTGTCCCTACCTCTCAGAAAGGAGGCCAGGGTTCAGGTCCCATCTGTTCTTCTTAAATGCTGTGGGAATAAAAAGGCAGCAGAGTAAGGTTTCTGAGCTAGAGCTTATGTATTCTGACTGCTTTTCTTTTCTCCTTTATTTTCTGTCTATAATTTTATACACCTCTTGGTCCTGAGCCCGGAACGGCATCGCTGGCAGCGAGAGCCCACTGCAGACCTTCAGTAAGCCCACCATGGCACTCGAGCAGGTGCAACGAGGACCTCAAGTAAGCCCAGTGTGGACCTTGACTGGGTCTAGCTCAGAGGAGACCAAGCCCAATGCGGTCATTTAGTGGGCTCAGTGGAGATAAGAGCAAGCCCTGTATGAACCTCAAATGAGCCCAGTGCAGAGGAGAGTGAGCCCAGTTTACTTTTCTGTGGTGCGTACAGGATCTAGCATCAGAATTGGTGGCTGCTGCGTCGGCGGAGGCAATGTCTGTGAGATAGGGTCAATGGCGAAAGATGGTGCTTAAGGATTGGTGACTTTGTCACTGGTTGTGTCCAGCGCTGGCGGCAAAGTGGTGATGGATGGGCATCACAGAGACATCAATGAGGTGGGTCAGTGGAAAGAAACATGATTCTGACATTTGCAAGTCTGTTGCAAGTAGTGGCACAGTGGCCATGGAGTACTGGTACAGCGGTAAAAGATGGTGCCTGAGGATCAGTGACTTCAATGTTGGTTGGGGCAGATGTAGACATTAGTTGGCGCAGGCTTGGAGGGCCGAAGGGGCTGTTCTTGTGCTGTAATGTTCTTTGTTCTAGATGGTGGCGAGGCGATGGAGGAAGGATGGCGATGGTGTCGTTGATGGTGATAAGTTGGCTTAGGACTGATGGTCTTTCTTTAAGCTATATCTTTCTTTTCCTTATTCTTAAATTATTTGAAATGGCGCCAAATTGTGGTGACAAATTAAAGTTTTCCACAAGGGCTTTCACTGTATTTTATTGTACTTTTACTGTAAAATATGCAAGGCTATGAAATCATTCATTCATGCTACAGATGCATGTCATAACATTTCTAATTAACACGTTCTGATATATCTACAAAAGTAACAAGTTTGTAATGTCTCATCAGAACTTTCAGTGTATTAGTCAGTTTCGTAGGCACTTGCATTGGTAACCTTTTGTTATTGGCAATGTCTGCAGCTCAGATTCCAGAAGGTGGCACAGGTCAAGACGCTGTTTCAGCGTTTCTAGCAATGGCAGGATCGGCAATAGATTCTTGGCTTCTTGTCAATCTTGTTTCTCAACAATTTACTTCTTAGTTTCCTGCGTTTTTTATTATAATGTGCCATACTGAGCTTGGAGAGTTAATTGTGAGCAATGCCACGACATTTTTGCACTGATCCAAATAATATACTCAATGGAACATATTTCACTTTGAAGATGGGGGCATGGTGGACACATCAGATTATTTGCTCAAGCAATGGGAATCTGCCCCAGCATCTTTGCACTCCCAATGAGGAATAAAAAACAAAAGTGGACTGAAGCATGTAAGCCTTTAATTCCAGAATTTTTCTGATGCTAAGCAGAAGCAAACCAAATGTTATTAAAATAACTGATCTACAAAATGGATGTCTTACTGATAGTGTATTTTAATCTAAATGTAAGGGAAGTTCTAGGGCCAGTGACATACGTTTTTTAAAAGAGTCTTTTAACATCCTGAGTATAAGGATTTATATTCTTTTAATATGTTTTGCTGCAATCTCCAGCCCAATTGTGTTTTTTTGAAGAAGTATCTGCTGCTTTTTCAAAACAATCCTATCCTTTCTATCAGTAAATTCCTTAAAAACAAATTAAAAAGTAACAAGTTCTAATTAGCAAGCACATTAACACATCATTTAAAAGAAAACAAAATGCATTTAAACTTATTGTTCCATTGCACAGATCTCTGAAAGATACAATACCTTTAAGTCAGCTAGATGAGATCATAACGTGATGCTGAGGTACACCTGGTTTCCATCATACTCTGTATATATTCAGTCAATAGACAACTCAAAGATAACTCAAACTGGGGGGCTCTTGGGGTCCAGTAGTATTTGCTCTAACAGACAGCCCAGTTTCAAGTCCGACCTATTCCAGAGATGTGTGATAACATCGCTGAACAGGTTAAAAAAATCTATAACTCAGATTTAAAAATTACACAACACCAGGTTATAGACCAACAGATTTAATTGGAAGCACACTAGCTTTCAGAGTGCCGCTCCTTCATCAGGTGATTGTGGATCACCTGATGAAGGAGCGTCGCTCCGAAAGTTAGTGTGCTTCCAATTAAACCTGTTGGACTATAACCTAGTGTTGTGTGATTTTTAACTTTGTACACCCCAGTCTACACCAGCACCTCCAAATTATAACTCGGATTGTATACGTATGCCTGACCTATCGTGTTTGTGTACCTATGTAATTTTTAATATACCTCCATATATCTGACTTTTTGTGGTATATGTTAGGTGGATTAATACATTTTAAAAAAAGCTCAAAAGTCACCTCGTTGCCATGCCAACAGCACCATTGTTTAGTGGTCTGTGAAAGTGGGCTAAATGCTTGAAAATCAAGATCACCAATGATTTTAATGGAGGTACTCCTCAGGTAATGACAACAATAGCTTGCACGTATGTAGCACTTTCAAATAGCATAAAGTCCCAAGTTGCTTCACAGAAGCATTACAAAACAAAAAATTGACAATGAGACGCTTAACTCCTAGATCAAATGGTATTTTTATGCAGAATCCTTAAGAAAGGAAAAAAAAGAGAGAAACTTCAGGAAACTGTGGAATAGCATAATTTGTGGTATAAGGCACATTCCAAAATATTCTCACTTCTGCACTGTTCAACTGTTGTCAAAACATAGATGCACCTTCAGTTGCCTAGATTCCGAGCTCTGAAATTATTTCTTTAAAACTATCTGTACAACAACAGATGAATAGACACCACACAACAATCACCAGAGAAGAATGTTCACTCCCAGTGGGGGTAAACTTCAGTGGTGAAGGACACTCGGCCTCAGATCTTCAGATGTACGTCCACCACGGCGGACTTCAGGACACGCAACACAGAGTCACCAGGCAGAGGCTGATAGCCAAGATCAGTACCCATGAGGATGGCCTCAACTGAGATCTTTGGTTCATGTCACACTACAGGTGACCCCACCACACTGTACACTATCACACAAGCACACATATATACACACACACACTCACACTGACCCTCTCTATACACCTGCTCTCTCTCTCTCTCTCTCTCTCACTCACACACACTCACATGCACACCCTCTCACAGGCATATACTCTGTCACACCCACTCTAATCTTATACCTTTAATGTACTGTCTGAGCTGTCACCTTTTTTTATATACTTATAAAACTTTAAGTTATCTCAGGACAGTGACTTAAAAGAAATTCTGGGATTTATGTTTTAATCAATCAAGACCTGAATCCCCATTCTAAGTGATTAAAGACTTAACTGCATCTAGATTTGTCTAATACATCGCATCAGTAATATGACACTTTGATCTTTTACTTTAAATTTTGTGTCCTATGTATCCTGCCCCACTAGCTAGCTGATGAAGGAGCAGCACTCTAAAAGGTTATATTTTCAAATAAACCTGTTGAACTATAACCTAGTGTTGTGAGATTTTTAAACTCTGTCCACCCGAGTGCACCACCACACCTTCACATCATTTCACATTTAAGACACACCTTATAATCTAATTTTTTTGATCAAGCTTTTGGTCATACAGTTTAATATTGATTTAAGTGGCTCAGTGTAATATTTTGTTTGTAATGCTCCTATGAAGCACCTTCAGAATGTTTTATTATGCTAATGGTGTAATGAAAATTAATTCATGACTATTTCATTGGAACAAGTGTCAGGAAAAAGCTATGTCAGTACTATCCTCATGGTGAAGCACAGCCTGTGTATATCGCTGTGCTTAGGTTCTGCAGGCTAAGTAAGCATGGATCAGTCACAAAGGTGCATGAGTAAAGATGGGAAAGATAGGTTACCTGTTGTGGAGGTATACAGCCTTTGGCTTCCTTCCCGTACCTCAACAGTACCTAAGTAACAGATAACAACGTAAAGAATAGAAGCAAGATATAGCCCCTTGAGCTTGTTACATCATTCAATAACATGACAGTTGGTTTTCTGCCTCAGCTTCACCTTCCTACACTGTCCCATGTCTCTGGTTTTCCATGGTATCTGATTGAATGTACTTAGCGACTGAGCATCAACAGTTTTCTGGGAGCAGAGATTTTCAATGATCCACTATCCTCTAAGTAAAGAAATATCATCTGACCTCATAGTTAACACTTTATTCTGAGATTGTGACACCTGTTCCAGACTCTTCTGCCAGAGGAAACGTCCTACTAGTGTCTACCAAATCAAGTGCCATCAGAATCTCATACAGATATACTCTCAACCAAAAACAAACAAGTTGTAATGAAAAATCTAACAATACCACTGACTTTCTGAAATACGAGATTTTGCCTGCCTTTTACATCTCATTTATACCGGATAAACGCTACCAATATTACACACTCCTGGAATTGTATTCAGGAAATCACACTTTCAGAGATGGTAACTGCCTTTTCTTTCATTGACTTGTTGTTTTAAAGTTGCTCTAATTTGCACAAACTTCTTGCATTTAAATCCACCTTCCAGAAGATCACATGAAGCACAAACCAAGAAGGCATCTGACAAAAAAAAATTCCAGCACAAATATTATGGTTATTAGCTCCATTTTGTACTTTCCACTTAAACAAATTATTAACAACAACAGTACCAAATGTATCTACTCGTGGAGTATTGCATGGATGTCTTTCAGGGAAAGCTAGATAAGAGAAAGGATCAGGAGGATATGAGGATGAGATGAACTAGAATGGACCTTCTTCTTTTGGAAATAAACTGAGCCCTTCTAGGAATCTTTAACAGCATGCACTGCTTGCTGAGATGTTCCTCCATCTTGTAGATTTTTGACAGCTCAGATATAAGCAAACCTATTTATTGAAGTGCTGACTTCCTCTTTCCTATGCTTCAATGAGTTGTCTCCTCCTCTTGGTCACTTGGAGGATGCATTTTGCCTGGCAGGGTATTCATATATTTTCTTCGTTAAACAACTCCACAAGTGCTTTAATGTCAACCCAAGATGTGTGAATTAGAGAAACAATTGGCATGGTTTGGGTCTTCCTTTGTTTCTTAACGTTTTGCAGGGTTCATTTTGACTGACTGGACATGTCTTTCTGTAAACTTGAATTGCCAAAAGTCATCAGGTGATGTAAAAGCCATATTGTTCAGCAAATTCCTCAGAATCTCAAGGTGTGAATCAGATGCCATTACCACATATTAAACTATTCGGAATCTCTTGCTAAGCAAACAGAACTTGTACTGCTGAGATGATGTAACTGTTGAGTCTTTGACTTTCCAGATAAAAGGGAACTTTGAGGTTAGTCTGCAATTATGAGACTGCATTCTTATAATTGTGTATAAATAAATTGGTTCCCATTGTGTGTCATGCTCTAGGATTATTATCATTAAGATTAAACCACCATTTCTGGCATCAAGCTTGCCAAAACCTTATGCCCCTGCCAGTACTAGCATGATTACTTCCAGTGTTGGAGTAGGGTTGAGTCCCTCTTTATGACTTCGTAAAGATCTCTGGGATCGAGGCAAATTCTTAGTCATCCATTTGGCTTCTCTCTCACCATGATGCAATTTACTCCAAGGCTCTAAGACTCTGATAATTATGTTCTTTTCATCAATATCTTGGGACTCTCTTTCAAACTTTCTTTTTAGTTTTGATGGTATTTTATATGAGGGATGAATCACTGGTTTCATTGCTGGGTCAATGGGAATTTGGCATTGCGTAAATAAATGAGTGCTTACAAAGTTACTTCTCTGTGACCCTTCAAAACACAGATTTAAGACTAGTGCAGTCAGCAATTCCCAGATTAGTAACTGCAAAATCATGCTGATTAAACAAATTATGTTCTGCTTTTGCACTGCATTCACCAGATTCCTATAACTTCCCAATTTCACATGCCAAGTTGTAATTATTTCTAAAATGTACTCTGTGTTGAATAATTAAATAGTCAAAACATTTTTTTCAACCAAGAGCTGGACCAATTTATATCTGAGGAAGAGAATCTTTTATAAAAGGTAAAGTCTGATAGCTACACTATTTTGATTGGCCTTGATCTTCCGAAGGGAGGGGTGGTGGCCAGAGGGAGAAAAAGAGGCAAGTAGAGGAAGAGGAATTTGTTGCATATTTAACCTCAAATTGATCAGGGATTTTGCTAGTCTTTTCAGTTCTTCTGGTAATTCACAAGGTTTGATGATGGGATACTACGTGCATACATTGTGATATAGTTGTAGTGCAACAATATTTCCGCACAAAAAGACTCCAATGCAGGTTTGTGCCGTGAGTTGTTCTTGTCACTTTCAAGAATTACCAGAAAAAGAAGATATAGTGATTACTAGGGCAGCACAGTGGCTCAGTGGTTAGCACTACTGCCTCACAGCACCAAGGACCCGGGTTTGATTCCAGCCTTAGGTGAGTGTCTGCGTAGAGTTTGCACAATCTCCCCATGTCTGCATGGGCTTCCTCCGGATGCTCCAGTTTCCTCCCACAGATCAAAGGTGGATTAATCATGCTAAATTGCCCATTGTGTCCAGGAATATGCAAGCTAGGTTGATTAGCCATGGGAAAATGTAGGGTCAGGGATATATAGAGTTGGGTCTGGGTGGGATGCTTTTCAGAGGGTTGGTGTGGACTCGATGGGCCAAATGGCCTTTTTCCACACTGTAGAGGCTCTATGAGCTTTCACTATTGTATGGTACAGGCTCTTTGCTATGTCATTACTCATGTCTTTCTGTAATGACAAAGAAATTACATTTGTGAAAAAAAACATATTTTAAGTTACTGATGTGCAAGAATACAGTGAAAATCCCTCCTAAAAACTCTACACAATTGGCATTGTCAAAAAATGTAAGGTTCAGACCATAACAATGTTCACCTTTCAGTACAGTGTGATGCAAGTAACAACCAAAATGGCTTGAGATCCACTATATACTTAGTAGCAATGTGTATAAAAGGATTATATACTCATGTTTTTTTGCTCATGTTTTTTTTACTGCTATATATTTTTCCCCTTACATTGTGCAAACAGCAGTTAAACGTTTCACTAATTAGTGGATAGTGTCATCAGTCCTATTAAAACAAAAACAAATGGCAATGTGTGTGCATATCACCAGAATTTATTTTCAATAGAATGATGCATTTTCCATTTGCACTGCTGAAATAAAAGCTGTGGGTTTCTTCCATCAATGTTGTCAAGATGAATATTGCCAGGAATTAACAAATTTCAATAATATATGAAGAGCACCATAACAGTATGCATTACCTTTGACACAGAGAGAATACAAATGTAGAACACTCCAGTGTCTGGAGTTACGCATTAACTGCTTTACTTTTATCAGGTACGGTGAATAATTTAAACACAGAAACCTGAGCTAATTTGCTACTGTCATATATATACCTGTATTCAATTTTAAATCCTTACATAAGGAAATGCCGTGCTGCAATAAGACAGTCTGATATTGGGAGTTCTGTATAGAGAAAATACTTAAACAAATGTTGAATTAGTAGCCAATGTTCTAATGATTCATCCAAATTGCAACAACATTCCACATTGACAATTTCCTATTTTCCATTTAATTTAATATTTATTGTCAGAACTCAGATGACAAGACATAATTAGTTGTCAACGTCCACTCCATGAGTCTAGCAAACTTAATAAATTCATATAAGGCTGAGGAAAACAATAACAACTTGTACTTATACAGCATTTTTAATATAGTAGACTACACCAAAGCACTTCACAGAGTGTTATCAGACAAACTATGATACTAAGCCACATAGGAGATATTAGGCCTCTGAACAAAAGCTTGATCAAAAAGATAGGCTTTAACTAGTGGTTTGAATGGGGAGGAGCTAGGTTGAGATCAAAGCTCCCACTAAACTGCTTTGAGGGTGCTCAGCAATCTTGAAGTTTCCTCACAGATCACACACAGGTTTTAGGCCACCACATTGATACAGAGACAGAAAGAGTTGTACCACAGAAGAACATGAACACAAACTAGTCATTTTAATATCAAGCTGTAGCTGGACTGTAAGTTGGGATTGGCTAAAAAAGTAAAAATGGCTAAAAATCATATTGCAGAAGTGTAGATTGGACAACAAGGCAATGGAACCTTATGGCAAAGATGCAAAGATCCTTTTTCCATCTTGAATTCAACTGTTCAAACATTAACTTCCATACATATGCTGATAAATATCTAATGCTGCTTCTATTTCTTTCTGATCTAAGAGTAATAGCTTCCTTCAAATTGACCACATAGAAGAGCTGAAGTCATTATTTTCAAGCACCAGCACAAATTCCACTACCTTAACATTAAATTTATTCTCCTCCATTATCCTGTGGCTAAACTGAATCAGCCATTATAACTTCTGTCTGTAGAGTTTAATCCCATTCATAACCAAGACTACTTATTAACTTATCCATAACATTAACTGTTTATTCCTGCCTCAACCCCTTTGCTACTAAAATTCTACGAAAGTTTTTCACAGCCCTAGACTCAATTTCAGTCATGTCCTCCTTCTCAATCTTTACTCGTCTATGCTTTAGAATGTGGAACTGAATCACAGAATTGTTACAATGCAGAGGTCATTTGTCTCATCATGTCTATATCACCTCTCTGAGCATTTTATTATAGTGCCCACTATCTTGCCTTTTCCCTTTAACTCTGCACATTAATTATATTTAAATAATTGTCAACTCCTCTCCAATGTCTCAATTAAATGTACCTCCACCACACCTTTAGGCTGTGTATCTCACACCCTATATGCTGTGCAAGAAGGTTTTCCTCATCTCAAATTTGCTTCTTTTCACAAAATACTTTTAAATAATATCTCTGGTTCTTGATCCACTTACAAGTAGGAATAGTTTCTCCTTATCTACTTTGTCCAGGACCCAAATGATTTTAAAAACATCAATCCAATCACCCTTCAGCCATACCATCACCAAGGAAGACAGCCACAACTTCTCTATTCTTTCCTCATAACTGGAGTGTTTCATCCTGGAATGAGGCCACACCTGGAGTACTGCGTGCAGTTTTGATCGCCTTACTTGAGAAAGGATGTACTGGCACTAGATGGGGTGCAGAGGAGGTTCATTAGGTTGATTCCAGAGTTGAAGGGGTTGGCTTATGAGAAGGGTCTGAGTAGACTGGGATTATATGTATGGGAATTTATAAGAATGATGGGGGAAACATATAAAATTATGAAGGGAATAGACAAGATAGATGTGGAGAAGATGTTTCCATTTGGAGAAAATGTTTCCACTGGCAGGTGAAACTAGGATAAGAGGGCGTAGCCTTAAAATTAGAGGGAACAGGTTTAGGACTGAACTGAGAAGGAGCTTCTTCACCCAGAGGATTGTGAATCCATGGAATTCCTTGCCCAGCGAAGTAGTTGACA
This sequence comes from Chiloscyllium punctatum, assembly GCF_047496795.1. Lineage (NCBI taxonomy): Eukaryota > Metazoa > Chordata > Chondrichthyes > Orectolobiformes > Hemiscylliidae > Chiloscyllium > Chiloscyllium punctatum. The sequence continues at coordinate 45,807,741 of NC_092776.1, read as the reverse complement.
TTACTTCAGTAAATGTTTTTAAAGCTAAGATAGACTTTTTTTTGAACAATGAAGCAATTAAGGGTTACAGTGAAAGGATGGGTAAGTGGAGTTGAGGCCACAAAAAGATCAGCCACGATCTTATTGAACGGCGGAGCAGGCTCGAAGGGCCAAATGGCCTACTCCTTCTCCTAGTTCTTATTCTCATAAACCTTTTCTGCACTCTCTCTAATATATCCAAAACCTTTCTTTTTGTGGTGCCCAGAACTGTATACAATATTCCAGATGAGGTCTAACCAGTGTCTTATGTAAGGTAAACATAACCTCCCTGGCTCTTGTAATCTATGCTCCTATTTATGAAACCTGGAATACCATTTGCTCCCTCTACCTGACCTGCTATCTTTAATGACTTATATGCACCTAGATTTCTCTGCACCTGCACAAACTTTTGAAAAGCACCCTTTTTAAATGTCTATCTCTCTTCTTTGCTCCAAAGTGCAAGCACTCATTTTCTGTCCTGAAACAAAGAAATATTTTCGGCTTCACCGAAATCAAGGCAGATTGGGGCATAAAAATACCCAGAACATTGTCAAATTAATCAAACTCTGAGCAATATTTATCTTTGTGAACACTGATGGCAACTATCCACTAAACCCCATATTTACCACACAGGTCAAAAAGCATTAATTCTTGCTGTCACTTTTTTTCAAAATTGCCGTGAAATAAAGCACAACAAACAAAATTAAGCCATTCAGCCCCTCAAACATGACAACTATTCCAAAATATCTCAGCTTATCTGTTCCAGGCCTCAACTCCTCTCTCATGCTAGTTCCTTAAAGCACTCAAATCCCTGATTTTTCAGAAATCTACCTCTTCTGTAAATACTTGAAGTGATCTAGCCTCCACAACTCTTTGAGATAGAGAATTCCAGACCTTCACAGCTCTCTGAAAGAAGAAATTCCTTCACATCTCAGTTTTAAATGTACATCCCCTTGTTCTGTTACTATGTTCAGAATTTTCTCCACTAGTATAAGCATTTTCTCAACATCTACCTTGTCAAGTCCCCTCAGAATCTTATATGTCTCAATAAAATCACACATTATTTGTCTAAACTGTAACAAATAAAGGCTTAATCTGTTTATCTGTTCTTAATGAACAAACTCTTCATCCCAAGAATCAGCCTAGAGAAAACTTTTGAACTGTTACTAATGTTAACATGACCAAAACTGTTTACAGAACTCCATGTGCAGATGCACCAATATCCTGTACAGTTGTAACCAGAATTCCCTATTTGCAACTCCGACCCTTAGCACCAAAGACCAAAATTCCATTTGCGTTCTTAATTTCTTACTGCACTTGAATGATAACTATTTGTGCTTCTGTTAGAACTTCATTGAATTTCCATTTTTTTATATATTATTCTCTTATCAATTTTGAATTATAAGCTGAAAATGACTGGTGGACTTTGGGACTTGTGAAAAAAGGAAAAGAACACACTAAACAAGCTTTGTTTGAGAGGTCAGGCCTAGAGGTTAAGTGCAGGGTGAACGCTGATTAAAAAGATTCTAACAGACATTACAACTTTCCAAAGAGCATTGTGTTTAAACAGATAGCAGAAGTTGGCTATTAACAAAGTCAGTATCTGGGAATTGGTTCCAGCAGGTAGGGAACAGACCCCGTGTTCAAATAGAAGGAAGTTGTTAAATGATAATTGAAGGCTCAGGAAGAACTGACCAGTCTATTAGGGCAAAATCAGAATTAATTTTTTTTTAAAATTATGTTTTCTGAGAGATGGTTCTGGGCTGCTGCTGACACAGTATGAAGATTTGAAAGCTCACTTCTTAATCTGATACACCAGCTTCCAGAAACCGAAAAAGTTGGAAGTATTGTTGCTTCTTCTTGGGTGAGCTCCGAAGGTGATCCTCACCAATGTTTCAGTAAAAACAGTCAAGGAATCCACATTTTCGCCTGTGAAACAATGCATTGTGCAACCTTTTAACTAATCAGACCAATTTTGTTATTTTCTTTTATGTATCCTTGTTTATAATTGTGTCTGTCTTTTGTATGGATGAGGCTGAAAACAAATGTTCCATGTTTAAAGCACAGACATTAATTAACTTACTGTGTTGTTTAATTTTCTGTCTGCTAAAGCTATTGAGTATCTAATAAATAGTTAAGTCTTTTGTTTAAGCTACCAAACCAGTATCTGGAAATTAATTATTTGCAATACCTGGAATTGGGTATCGATAAATCTGGATTAGAGTGGTGCTGGAAAAGCACAGCAGGTCAGGCAGCATCCGAGGAGTAGGAAAATCGACGTTTCGGGCAAAAGCCTTTCATCAAGAATCAATTGAGTGACTATTTGGGGTCTTTGGTTTAATTTCACTATGTTGCAAATACATAGGTAGAAAGGTTGATTTGGTTTAGTTGTATGTCTCCGTAAGACTTCGTGCATGAAAATTGCCAGATCTGTCTGTGCTGCACCTTTTTACGAATCTCTCTCCATTTAAATAATTCTTCCAACCAAATTGCATGGCATTACACTTTGATACATTAAACTCCATTTGCCAAGTTTAGCCCACTCATTCAATCTGTATATAAGCCCTTGCAGATTCCTCATGTCATCATACCTTGTCCTCCCAACTATTTTTCAATCAGCAAAAAATTTGGATACAGATTTTTCCCCTCCTTTGAGTGATTAATATAAGGGAGGTTTCCTCACATAAAGTGGAGAAAGAAAGGTCATTTGTTTTGGTTATAAGGATGAAAAAGCAGAATTTTTTTAAAAAGTGTGAAACTTGCAAACATCGAGTCCTGATTTATATTCCCACTTCAGCAAACCTGACCTTCAAAAATGACCACCTGCACTCACCGTTTGTAGTTCAGGAGATAGATCGGATTGGAAGTCGGGCCAGGTGAGCTCAGAAGAGCTGAGATGGGCTGCGTAAAAATCCTGCCTTGGGACTTCAATGCTGTGTTGAAAAGTTAAATTAAATAATAAAAATTAAGAATGTCTTCAGCCCTCATCCGTCTTACACTTTCCCTCAAACTCATATACTCCAAGCCCCATCCATGCCAACTATTACTTTTCATCAATCTCCAATCGCCCCCCCGATAATCCCCTTCTGCCCATCCCTAAGACTCCTTATGCGCCCAAGCACACAGGAGAACAAGTAATGTTCTGATATATAAAGTTCTCTACTGCAGAGCTATTGAAAAAAGTATTCTCATTTACACATTTGAGACTTCTTGATAAGTTGATGCTACTTGTCAGTTCTTGACAAGTATCACACTTCTTAGCAGCTCTTGACAAGTTTGACATGTCTGGGCAATACATGACAAGTTCGACATTTTTTGGCAGGTCTTGACAGGTTTCAAACTAATTTCATAGCTTTACAGTTCCAAGTGGTTTATACACCTTTAGGTACATATTTTACTGCTGTTAACAATTCTGAAGAATATCTAATTGCTTCATCCAGGGTACCTGATCTCCATGCCTCCAACCCAGGGTACCTGCTACCCTCCCTAAGTCTATCCCAGGATCGTACACAAAGGGATACCCTGATTATGCAAATAAGTGAACAAAGTTCAGACCTGTTCTCAGCAGGGCTATTGTGCACACTATAGGCTCCCACATAACATGATTGCCAAAATCCCAATCCAGTGGAGACAGATATTCAGTTCAATCACCAGCTGCCACCATAAAATGCATAGCACAAAACTTGGTCTGACCTCACTGCTGCAAAAGCCATACTTACGATTTTGGGTCACTTCTGCTAATTTCACCAGAACTGAGAGAAGATATCCATTGTGCCAAAAAATCTAGAATGATGAAATCTAATTGATGCTCAAAGAAACTTGGGTGTGCTTGTACAAGAAACACAAAATATCGTGTAGTTACAGCAAGCAATGAGGAAGGCAGATGGCAGGTTTTCCTATACTGGGAGAGGATTACAACACAGTAATAAATTAGCCTTGCCACAATTATATAGGGTTTCAATGAGACCATATATGGAATACTGTGTACAGTTTTGGTCTCCAGATTTAATCAGTGATAAAATTGGAAGTAGAGCAACAAGGATTCTCTAAATTGGTCTGTGGGATGAAGGGTTTGCTATAGAATGAGAAGCTGAGTACATTGGGCCAATATGTTTTGGAATGTAAAAGAACAAGAAGAGATCAAAACATGATTCTGAAGGAGACTGAGAAGTCAAGAGTTGAGAGATTGCTTGTGCTGGTTGGGGAATCTAAAACTACAAGGCATGCACTAAGGACAAGGGGCTGATCATTTAGGACTGAGATGAAGAGAATTGAATTCACTCAAAATATTGTGAAGATTTAGAATTCTGGGAGAGTTGCGGATATTTCATTGTTGAATATATTAAAGGCTAGGAGAGACATATTTTTGATTCCTCAGGTACCTTAAGAATATGGGGAGCAAGAAAGGAGGTGACGTTGAAAGGCAAAATCAGCCTTGATCATATTAAATGGTGGAACGGTTCAAGGTATCATGTGATCTACATCTGCTCCTGTGTTTGTGCTCTTGAGACACTCCCTTTGTCTGTTCTCTGCTTCAATATAAGCTACTTTTTTTTGGAGCTGAGGCTTATCTTTCAATCATGTAGCAGAAAGTGAGGACTGCAGATGCTGGATAATCAGAGTCGAGAGTGTGCTGCTGGAAAAGCAAGCGATTCTCCTGTTCCTCGGATGCTGCCTGGCCTGCTGTGCTTTTCCAGCACCACACTCTTATCTTTCAATCATGCTATCTATAAATAATCTGCACAGTTTTGTCAATAAACCAATCTTTGCAAGATTAAAACAGTGCTGGATTATTCCACACTATTATCAACACGGTTAAGTGGTTATTTGTTAATCCAGGACTAATTTGTTATATATTTGGTGAAAGCTGTGTGATTTCTGAACGTTACACTAAAAATTGAGAAAATAGCTTTGATTGTGAGCATTGTTAGTGCTTTGAATTTTATTTTTATTGTCTGTTCCAATTGTAGCCTCAAGTTATTGATGTAAAGGACTTCCGTTTGCAGATCAGAGAATTTAGCCTATGAAGCAACTGTACAAATGATCATGAAGCAAGTTAAATTTCTACCCAATGCTTTGTTAAATATTTACAATTAGATGCATAGAAGTCAGCAAATATAACACTTAACCTTGTTGCAAAATGTCAATAGCAAAGATTTTATTTCCCTCTTTCTGGCTTTTTATTTTAAACTAAATACTGACATTTGCAATGAGGATTATAATAAAGAATAACTCAGTAACAATTTTAAAAAAATACAGTTGTCAAATATACAAATATATAATGACTGAAGTAGTTAGGAACCGGATAGAAAATTACTTATTTCTGTACAGAATAATAAATATTGCAAACATGATTCTGGTGAATAACAAAAATGGAATCTTTATTCAGATGTATTTGTTTCAAGTTAAGTTGTGAAATTTTGGGAGGATTCAAGGTGGTGGTGTTAGCACGGATGAAATGATATCAGTCCAAGCCCAGAGTGCGGTTCAACAATCGGTAATGTTTATTGATACAGTAACACCGGCGGAGACCAACCGAGGTCCGAATCTCGGCTGTTCTGCTGTTCCCGTGCACTGCTACATATTATATACCTTTCTTTGTCAGGATGTGAGGATTTTGAGTATGAATGGGATGATAGTTCCCCATCATCGCTGGAGTAGGTGCAAATGGTGGGTTTCCTGCCGTCCCAGGAGAGTTGCAGTGTACACACAATAGGGTGCTAATTGGATTATGTAAACGGGTCTGGGCACTATCTGCTTGTCTCTTTCTGTGAAGGCTGGAGGCCAGCACCCCCCTTTGTTCCCTTGGGGTGCTGGTGTGTATTAGTCAGTTCGTTCCTGTCTGGTGGATGCCTGTCCTTTGTGTCAGGATGGTTCTGTATTGATGAATATGGGTGTGTTTCAGTCAGTCTCTTGATTTGATTAGGAGATGGGTCTCCATATTAATTAGCTCCGGAGTTTCGGTCTATGAGTCATGGTTAGTGTCTGGCCTAGTGTGGATTTGATCTGTCCTCTGGCTCCCATCTCCCAGTCACGTGGGGGTGGACCGGCAGCTGCTGAGTTCTGTGGGTTTAAGCTGCGGCTGCCGTTTAAAACACAAAATGAATTCCTATAGTTTTACCGATGTAGGCATAGCCCCCGTGGCAAATGCAGGGCGGCTCTGATGCCCGCTTGCAGTGGCAATCTAACCGGTCTGCCTTGCTGGGTCCTTCACAAAACAAAGGCTATTCAAGTACGGTGATAAGCTGGGTAGATGCCTGGCATATCTGGCCAGGAAGACGAGCACTCCCCAAACTATCACATCTTCTTTAAGAACTTGGACCTTTCAGGTGTAACTTCAGTGCAGGCGTCCCTTTTGAATGTCCCTCTGACAACGCAAGAGATACAGAAGGCAGCAAAGCAGCTCCACAGTGGTAAAGCACTTGACCCAGATGGATTTCCAAGTGAGTTTTATAAGGAGTTTATAAATATGTTGGCCTTCCCAATGTTGGACATATACAGTTATTTGTACAGTCAGGACCGCCTCCCATTCTGATAGAAGTTAATATCTCCCTTATTCTCAAGAGAGAGAAAGCACCAGAAGACTGCGCTTCGTACAGGTCCAGCTCGCTGCTAAGCTTGGATTTTAAAATTGTCTAAAATGCTAGTGCTGAGGTTGGAGAAGTTATTGCCCTCTATTGTAAAGGAGGATCAGACAGGTTTTATTAAGGGTCGTAGATCCTCTAACAACATTAGAAGAGTGCTGAACATGGTCCGGGCATGCTAGCAGAGGTCGATTTAGGGCTTGATAGTCTCCCTAGATGCGGATAAAGTGTTTGACTGGGTGGAATGGCTGTACCTTTTTTATGTTCTGGAATGATTTGGTCTTGGTGGGGGCGGGGGGGGGGGGGTGCAGTTCTTCACCATATGTGTGGCAGGGTTATATATTGATTCTATGGCAGTGGTCCTTACGAATGGCATATGGTCTGATAATTTTAGTATTGGTAGAGGCAGTCAACAAGGGTGCCCCCTTTCGTTGGTGTTGTTTACCCTAGTGATTAAGCCACCTCCCAGTAACTCGTAGAGGGTACTAATTGAGAGAGTACCTGTGGACCAAAGGACTCTCCTCTCCACATCAGACTTAAGCATTAACCAATATTGTAGACTTTTTCTGTATAAAGTCTCTAATCTGAAAATAACGAAAGAGGTGTCTGCTGGACAGTTCATATTTATGAGGTAAAAACAATAACTGCAGATGCTGGAAAGCAAATACTGGATTAGTGGTGCTGGAAGAGCACAGCAGTTTAGGCAGCATCCAATGAGCAGTGAAATCGACGTTTCGGGCAAAAGCCCTTCATCAGGAATAAAGGCAGTGAGCCTGAAGTGTGGAGAGATAACCTAGAGGAGGGTGGGGGTGGGGAGAGAGTAGCATAGAGTACAATAGGTGAGTGGGGGAGGAGATGAAGGTGATAGGTCAAGAAGGAGAAGGTGGAATGGATAGGTGGAAAAGGAGATAGGCAGGTCGGACAAGTCCGGGCAAGTCAAGGAGACAGTGCTGAACTGGAAGTTTGAAACTAGGATGAGGTGGGGGAAGGGGAAATGAGGAAGCTGTTGAAGTCCACATTGATGCCCTGGGGTTGAAGTGTTCTGAGGCGGAAGATGAGGCATTCTTCCTCCAGGCGTCTTGTGGTGAGGGAGCAGCGGTGAAGGAGGCCCAGGACCTCCATGTCCTCGGCAGAGTGGGAGGGGGAGTTGAAATGTTGGGCCACGGGGTGGTTTGGTTGATTGGTGCGGGTGTCTCGGAGATGTTCCCTTAAGCTCTCTGCTAGGAGGCGCCCAGTCTCCCCAATGTAGAGGAGACCACATCGGGAGCAACGGATACAATAAATGATATTAGTGGATGTGCAGGTAAAACTTTGATGGATGTGGAAGGCTCCTTTAGGGCCTTGGATAGAGGTGAGGGAAGAGGTGTCGGCACAGGTTTTACAGTTCCTGCGGTGGCAGGGGAAAGTGCCAGAATGGGAGGGTGGGTCATAGGGGGGGTGTGGACCTGACCAGGTAGTCATGGAGGGAACGGTCTTTGCGGAAGGCGGAAAGGGGCGGGGAGGGAAATATATCCCTGGTAGTGGGGTCTCTTTGGAGGTGGCGGAAATGTCGGCGGATGATTTGGTTTATACGAAGGTTTGTAGGGTGGAAGGTGAGCACCAGGGGCGTTCTGTCCTTGTTACGGTTGGAGGGATGGGGTCTGAGGGCGGAGGTGCGGGATGTGGACGAGATGCGTTGGAGGACATCTTTAACCACGTGGGAAGGGAAATTGCGGTCTCTAAGGAAGGAGGCCATCTGGTGTGTTCTATGATGGAACTGGTCCTCCTGGGAGCAGATACAGCGGAGGCGGAGAAATTGGGAATACGGGATGGCATTTTTGCAAGAGATAGGGTGGGAAGAGGTGTAATCCAGGTAGCTGTGGGAGTCGGTAGGTTTGTAAAAAACGTCAGTGTCAAGTCAGTCGTCATTAATGGAGATGGAGAGGTCCAGGAAGGGGAGCGAGGTGTCAGAGATAGTCCAGGTAAATTTAAGGTCAGGGTGGAATGTGTTGGTGAAGTTGATGAGTTGCTCAACCTCCTCACGGGAGCACGATATTTATATTTATGACTCAACCGATCGAAGGAAATCATGACTTCCCCTCAAATAAGTCTCCCAGATAGGAGACTTCTCTGGACTCCTATAACCTAAAGCCAGAATCCATTGATCCTGGCCAAAATCCTGGCATTCCTACTATGGGAGTGAAAATGGAGGTTTTATATAAGTTGCCCTCGCTTTCTCGCATCATTTTCCATGCTATAACTGTGTTAATGATGATCGGGTTTCTACAGTGCTCTGTGGCGGTCCTCATTTTGTCCATAAACGGCAAATTAATAAGGGGATGTTTTGCCTGGGAGGCCTCAATGTCCAGCCATATTGACCTCGAATCCTGACAAGCTCAATCATTCACATCAGATAATACAGAACTTATTTAGTATCTTGTTGTAGTGAAATTAATAAAACTCAAATTTAGGAGCAAGTCAAGCAAATCTCAAAGCAAGGCAATTAAATTTACTAAATCAAAAGCTTTTGGGAGGGGCAGTATGATTCTGACCCTAACTGCGGGACTTGTCCATGCTGTCTTTCCAGCTAACTGATGCTTCTGATGATGGGGAGCTTCAGTGGGGTTGCGCTGAGTGGAGTAATTTCATTTAACCTAATTCAATTTAAATTATTTTGGTTAATTATTTATTGAATTGTAGTATGGGTAGAGTTTTATTTTTCTGATTTATTTTGTAGAGTAGTAGTTAGTTATTGTTGTTGTGCTATGAGATTGTTGTACTATTTTATGGTTTTGTAAAGAATAAACATTTTTTCAATTAAAAAAGGTGTGGAATTTTATTTATGTCCTGGATAAATTTTGGTTAAAATAAGAGCTCATTATTCTAAATGTACTATAGAGTAGTTAACAGCAGGTTAAAATGAAATAATTCAGGATTAGCCTCTGAAATGGAAATATTCTGGAATATTTATTACAAAACTCATTACATAGTTATACACAATGGTCTTACAATTGCATCATCCACAACAATTAAAATGTCATGGAGTAGATGTCACATTTTGCTACGCATATGGTACAATGTTTAAAAAAGAAATTGCAAGAAATAAAGGTGAACTTGTTAGTGGGTAGTTAGTGGTTGAACAGCACGACAATATTTTAGCTCCAAGGTTAGCATGTGCATGTGATCCGTTATTAAATTTTTAACCAAGTATTAGTTTGAGAAAATTCTCAATTGGGATTAGCATTTTTACTGCATTTTACAGGCCAAGCAGAGAAGCATAACATTGTTACCTTAATTCTGCTCAAATCTTCAGGTATAGGCAGTGGAGGATGCTTCAATAGCATCTTCCAAACCTACTAACATGCAGAAGGTCAAAGGCAGCAGATGAATTGGAACACCACCACCTGCAAGCTCAAAACCAAGTCATGTACCATCTTGATTTGGAATTACATTGCCATTCTGTCAGCATTGTGGATGAAATCCTGGAAATCACTTTTTTTTTCTTTATTCATTCATGTGATGAGGGTGTCACTGCCTAGGCAGCATTTATTGCCCATCCCTAATTGCCCAGAGATCAGTTGAGTCAATCACATTGCTGTGGATCTGCAGTCACATGTCGGCCAGACCAGGTAAAGATGGCAGTTTACTTCCTGAAAGGGTATGAGTGAACCAGATGGGTTTTTCCAACCATTGACAATGGATTCATGAACATTATTAGACTGTTAATTCCAGACTTTCTGACATTCTGAGTGCTTCTATACCACATGTATTACATACAACAAACCTCTTATCCCATAGATAAATTTAGTGAACTTTTGCTGTGCCATCCCCAATGCAAGTATATTCTTCTTTAATTCAAATTACCACAGATTCTGGTTATCTGAAAATCAGAAAATGATGAAAACACTCAGTAGGTTAACTAGCATCTTGGGCATAGGAAATAGGATTAATGTTTTGTTCTGACTAGAGTTCTGATAAAAGGTTAATTCTTTCTGTTTGTACATAAATCACCTGACCAACTTAATTTTCCATCATCATTTGTTTTTAGTCCATATAATAGAGTAAATGTAAACAACATGCCATCATTTAAAACAAACTGATTGCAACATAATATTGTGATCCCAGGCCAGACCACCAAATTCATGTTACTGTCCGGTTAAGTAGCAGTAACGTTTATTTTTTAAGCAACAAAGTGTGAGATCCCAGGAAATTACTGAGAGAATAAAGCACAAGATTCCTCAGTTTTAAACAAACAATAATAAACTCTATTATACAATTTTAGAATAATAATGACACCTGCAATACATGTTCAACTTGTTTCTTACTCATAGAGTCTATTACTCATATTTACTGCATGTCTTTAAGCTTTTATTTGCCCATTCAAAATAGTGTTTTAAATTGCTGTAAAGCCTGTTACATTGTATGCAGTATTTTCTTTGTTCGCCAGTCCTTTTAAACTCTATTGTTGTGATGCCATTTTAATTTATTCAATAAAGCTTAAATTGTATTAGTGGCTTTTTGTAGTGATTTACTGCTTTCAAAATTCTAATTCTCTGTAACAGTCATCTCTGGACTGTGTATTAAGATTTTCCCACCTTTGGGTTTCCTGTTTTTCTTAAAAAAAGTGATCAAGATGTGGGCTTCTCACATTTTTCAGGGTTTTCTTGTTCTTGTTCGTACAGCTTTGTCATTTCTTTCTGGGTGAAATGGATACTTGTCTTCCTTTCATGGTCCAAAACATACTTCTTTTCGCACAAATTTATCTGGCTTCAGCTCTTATAAATCTTTCCCTGTAATTACAGTGTCAAAAGAAGGAGTTGCCTTCAGGTGGAGAAATCAGTTTCTCAACAGGAGCCATGACCATCCTGTGGGCACCTGTGTGACACAAGGGGAGAAAATATCATGGCCAGTGGTTAGCAGTAATGTGCAATGGATAACACTGACTGCAGAGTTAATGTGAGAATTCTAGTAGAAGGAAAAACAGTATTTAGTTGGTTGGTGGGTCATTGATGTGCCAACTCTGCTGCAGGGACCCTGAAAGGAACATCAACATTTGAGTAGTGCAGATTTGAAAAATTTAGGAATGAAAATTTCAGGTGCCATCGCTTTTATTGGGGTTTGGGGGTGGGGTGAGGTGGTGGTGGTTTGTGTGTGTGTGTGTGTGTGTGTGTGTGTGGGGAAGGTGGTTGGTGGGGGGGGCGGTGCAATTACATCCTGACAGGTTTTGCATCAGCGGTTTCATTGTAAATGAGAGTGCTGCAAATTATCATAGCAAAGAAGCAGACATAACAGTTTGACAAAAACATAATGTTAGCAATTAATTTACAACAGACAGCATTTGTATGCAGAGGTAAGTTGTTTAATTTAAGATAAATGTGGACACTATGACATTTAAAATGTATGAAGACTTGAATAATGATATAATTAAACAACAAGAAAAATACAGGAAGGGGTCTTGTTTTTCAACAAGTTGCTAATGAGTAGTGTTTGTCTGTGTTATGCACAGTTGGAGCAGACATGCAGCCAAAAGGCAAGCACTATGACGTAGATAACCGTAAATATCAGAGGTCATGAGATAATGCACACAGTGAATACAGTTTACTTCCTTAAATTTAAAATTAAATAAATAGCTGTGAATGATTCAGTAATAATTAATAAGTGTCATTATGCAAGAGTAATCCTTCAACAAGCTCGCATAAGATAGTGTTTTAATATGTGCGGATTTTAACTATCCCTGTAGAAAAGTAATACCTGTATCTACGATCACTATGTTGCTGGCCTGGATGATATTTATAAACATCCATTAACTGAATTGAATCATTTGCTATGTCTAAAAGAGATTTTGTTCGATGTGCGCATAAAGAAGCTGTAAATCTACATCTCCTATTTTGTTCCTCTGACAGTGATTACCATATATCAATGACTAAATACCAACCAATTCTCGAGGACAGTGTGATTTTCTATGGTCATCAGTTTGGAGTTTAAAGAAAAGGAATTATCAGCAAATAGAGACTGAAGTTAGGCTTTTAAAATGCGCAGCTCTATAATGTGCACTGGCCTAAATAATTTGTGCCATCAAAATCAGAAATTGTTGGAGAAACTCAGCAGGTCTGGCAGCATCTCTGGAGAGAAAGCAGAGTTAACATTTGGGTCTAGTGACCCTTCTTCAGAACTCTGATTTCCAGCATCTGCAATTCTTTGGTTTTTAAAAAATAATTTGTGGACTGGCTCAAGAAAGAAATATGATGTGAAAGCTATTAGACCATGGTGAAGACCAAAGTGGATCAAATTCCTGAATCAAAGGGAACATGTGTTGATCAGGGGGTAACATGACTTCAGTCCCATATAGACTCTTATTGTCCTTCAATTGGCCTTGTTAAAAAAAACTCATTTTTCTATAAATTGCGAACTTTGTCATAGTGCAGTTGCTATTATTGAACAGTGCATATGCTTCCTGAGACCAAAGTAAAGTTCTCCTTCTCCTTTTGCCAATCAACCACCTGGTCAGCTTTCTGTATGGTTCACAGTCATATCTATCAAGAACAGGACCTTCTGTATTTTTTTAACAAATAAGTGTAAAAATAAGACCAAACTCTCCTTGTCTTATCTTCACTAGAGTTTATTTAAAAAGTTAGATCAATTAGAGCTACAAGGCAAATATGAATCCTGTCAGAATAATTAATTCCAGATTTCTTTAAATATTGTTTGTATCCAACCAGAACAAAGTCCAAGGTCATATTCCAAGATTGTTGCCTTTTTTAAAGTAGGTTGTGCAATTTAGAAGCAGGAGAAAGTGAGGACTGCAGAAGCTGGAGATCAGAGCTGAAAATGTGTTGCTGGAAAAGCGCAGCAGGTCAGGCAGCATCCAAGGAACAGGAGAATCGACATTTTGGGATTCCTGAAGAAGGGCTTATGCCCGAAACGTCGATTCTCCTGTTCCTTGGATGCTGCCTGACCTGCTGCGCTTTTCCAGCAACACATTTTCAGCAATTTAGAAGCAGGCCAAATTTTGAAGGTCCAGTAAAGAAATGAAAAAAATGACAAATAAGATAAGCAAAGGCAGAGCATGAGAAGAAGCTGACAACTAACACAAAGCAAATCCACAAGTGCGCTGTAGGCTTGTAGGTAGTCAAACGTTAGTAATGGGAGGGATGGGACCAAATAAGAAGGAGATCTACCCATGGACTCAAAGGATGTATTGCAAGTATTTTGCTCTTGTTTGGACAGTTCAGAAGTCCAAACCAGTGCACAATTGGTAATTAAGTTTAATCTACAAATAAGCAGAATTATATTGCTCTTTCTGAAAAAAAAAAGTCTCATGCACTGATCTGATTTTGGAAAGTTGAGCCTTTTCCATACCTATTTAGACATCTAAACTTGTCCCATTGTTACATTTCTAGTATACATCTGTGATCAACAATCTACCAAATGGATTCTGGTTAATCCAAGATGAACGACAGGGAAAAAAAAATTGGGGATCTAAGAGCTGCTCCTTTTTGAGGTATTTTCAGTGTTGGAATGGATATCCTCGAATTCTAGGAGCAGTAATTATTGTTTTATAAGCTGTTGCATTGTTTTGAAACTTTGGGGAAAAGAAAGATCAAAACAACGCTACTTTAAAAGGAGGAAGAGATACAAGACAGTGACCACATGGGCAGTGATTCAAATGGAGAAAGGAAGCTATAGTGCTGTCTGACACAGCAGTAACCTGCTGCATTTGCTGTCTGGTTCCACGTTCATTCTAAGAAAAACAAACAAGCAGGGAAATTCATAACTGACTTTGAAGACACCTACGTGTGGGAGCTCGCAGCAGGAGAGATGCTAAGTGGCTTTTTAAAGTGTAACCTTACTGTTTTACTTTTGTAAATCTACAGTAGTGAGTAGAGTTGGGTTTTTTGATTATATATTGTTATGAGATCTGTCTCTTGATTAAACTTTGAAAATATAAAAACATAGGTACTAAGCTAGCCTGGAGCAGTGTTTTTAGAGATGTAAGACTGTTATTTTCTAGGTCTGTAGATTGTTAAGGTACAAAGATGGCCTTTAGTAGAGTGATGTGGTCTTCCTGTTGAATATGGGAGATCAGGGAGAGGTTCCATGTTACTGATTATATCTGCAGGAAGTGTGTTTGGTTATGAATCCTATCAGATTGCGTGGATCAGCTGGACTGGCAGTTAAGGGCAATGAGGAATTTACAGGAGTTATGGGAAGGGATGGATGGCAGTTGCAGGAAGGGAAATAAACCAAAGATAGAGTCAGATATACAGGTAACCTCCAGGAAAGGTAGGGATGGGTAGTCAGGAGTCTCCTGTGGCTATCTCCATCTCAAACAAGTATGCTGTTTTAGAAAATGTAGGGGTGTTGGACTCCCAGAGAAATCTAGCAATGACTGGCTCTAATATAACGAGGGGTGTGCCAGGTTCCAAGTGATCGATTGCGATAAGGGACTCTCTTGTCAGAGGCACAGACAGATGATTGTGGCTGACAGCGAAACGTCAGAATGGTGTATTGCCTCCCTGAAGCCAGGATCAAAGATATTTCAGAAATGGTGCAGAATATTCACAAAGGGGAGAAAGACCAGCAGGAAGTCATTGTACACATCAGAACTAATGACGTAGGAAGAGAAAAGAATGAGTTCCTGAGGAGAGAATACAGGAAGTTAGGCAGGAAGTTAAAATGTAGATCCTCGAGGATAGTAATAACTGGATTACTCCAAGTGCCACAAGCTAGTAAGGGTAGGAATAGGAGTATAGAACAGATGACTGTGTGGCTGAGGAGCTGGTGCAAGGGAGAAGTATTTACATTTTTGGATATTGGAATGTCTTCTGGGGTATAAGTGACCCGTATAAGAAGGATGGATTGCACCTGAATTGGAAGGGACTAATAGGCTGGCAGGGAGATTTGCTAGAGATGCTCTGGAAGATTCAAATTAATAAGGTGGATGGGAGGGACCCAGGGATATTGTGAGGAAAGAGATCAGTCTGAGACTGCTACAGTGGGAAAAGGAGTAAGTCAAACAGACAGGACAGGTAGGAACAAAGTAGAGAATAAGGTAGAACTGATAAATTAATCTGCATTTATTTTAATGCAAGAAGCCTAACAGGTGAGGACATTTAACTCAGGGAATGGTTAGGAACATGGGACTTAGATCAATTGCAATTACAGAGACATGGCTCAGAGTTGGACAGGACAGACAGTTTAATGTTTCAGGGTGTAGATACTATAGGAAGGATTGAAAATGGGGCCAGAGAGGAGGAGGAATGATGTGTTTGATTAAGGATAACATTACAGCTTTATTTAGGGAGGCTATTCCTGATAATACATCCAGGGACGTCATTTGAATGGAACTGACAAATAATTTTGTAAGGGGATCTCAGTTATCTGTAAGAATAATAGGGTGGTAATGATTGAACATTGTAACTTTCCGAACATAGATTGGGACATTGTGTTAAAGGCTTGGATGAAGAGGAATTTGTTAAGTGTGTACAAGAACATTTTCTGATTCAGTATGTGGATGTACCTACAACAGAAAGGTCAAAACCTGACCTACTCTTGGGAAATAAGGCAGGGCAAGTGACTGAGGTGTCAATGGGGGAGCACTTTGAGGCCAGTGACCATAATTCTAATCACTATTTTAAGACTAATAGTCTAAAAATAGTGAAGGTAAAGGAATGACCAGATTCAAAAGTTAAAGTTCTGAATTGGGGGAAAGCCAACTTTGACAGGATTAGGCAAGGACTTTCAAAAGTTGATTGGGGATGGATATTTGTAGCTAAAAGGATGATTGGAAAATGAGAATCCAGAGACAGTATGTTCCTGTTAGGGTGAAGGGCAAGGCTTAGAGGTATAGGGAATGCTGGATAACTAGAGAAATTAAGGTTTTGGTCAAGAATAAGAAGGAAGCATATGTCAGTAATTGACAGCAGAATTTGATTGATTTCCTAGGAGAGGATAAAGGCAGTAGGAACATAGGTAAATCAGGAGGGCAAAAATGGTACATGACATATTTTTGGCAAATAGAGTAAAAAAGAATCCAAAGGGATTCCAGAAATAAATTAAGGACAAAGGGGTAACTAGAGAGAGAATAGCAGCCCTTAAAGATCAGCAAGGCCACCAATAAGTGGAACTGCAGGTCAGGGGAGATATTAAACAAGTATTTTGCATCAGTATTTACTGTGGAGAAGGATAAGGAAGATAGAGAATGTGAGGAAATAGTGATATCTTGAAAAATGTACATATTTCAGGTGGTGCTGGGTGTCTTAAAATGCATAAAAGTGGATAAATCCCCGGGACCTGAACAAATGTATCCTTGAACTCTGTGGGAAGCTAGAGAGGTGATTGCTGAGCCCCTTGCTGAGCTATTTGTATAATTGATAACCACAGGCGAGGTGCCAGAAGACTGGAGTTTGGCTAATGTGGTGCCACTATGTAAGAAAGGTGGTAAGGAAAAGCCAGAGAACTATAGACCAATGAGTCTGACATCGGTGGTGGGCAAGTTGTTGGAGGAAATCCTGAGGAACAGGATTTACATGTATTTGGAAAGGTAAGGACTGATTAGGGATAGTCAATATGGCTTTGTGTGTGAGAGATCATGTCTCACTAACTTGAAGAAGTAACAAAGAGGATTGATGCGGGCAGAGCGATAAATCTGATCTACATAGTCTTCAGTAAGGCATTCGACAAGGTTCCTCGCGGTAGACTGGTTAGCAAGGTTAGGTCACGTTGAATAAAGGGAAAGTCAAGAAGTGTGATGCTGGAAAAGCACAGCAAGTCAGGCAGCATCCGAGGAAGAGAGTCGATGTTTCGAGCATAAACCCTTCATCAGGAATAGAGGGAAAACTAGTTATCTGGATACTGAACTGGCTCAAAGGTATAAGACAGAGGGTGGTGGTGGTGGAGGGTTGCTTTTCAGACAGGAAGCCTGTGACCAGCAGTGTGCTTCAAGGATTGATGCTGGGTCCACTGCTTTTAGTCATTTATATAAACGATTTAGATGCGAGCATAGGAGGTATAGTTAGTAAGTTTGCAGATGACACCAAAACTAAAAGGTGTAGTAGACAGCTAAGGGAGGTTACCTCAGAGTACAACGGAATCTTGATCAGATGGGTAAATGGATTGAGCAGTAGTAGATGGAGTTTAATTTAGATAAAACTGAAGTGCTACATTTTGGAAAGGCATATCAGGGCAGGACTTGTACACTTTAACAGTAAGGTCCTGGGGGGTGTTGCTGAACAAAGAGATCTTGGATAGTGAAGGTGGTGTTTGGTATGCTTGCCTTTTTTAGTCTGTGCATTGAACATAGAAGTTGTGAACTCATGTTGTGGCTGTACAGGACATTGGTTAGGCCACTTTTGGAATATTTTGTGCAATTCTGGTGTCCCTCCTAGAGGAAGATGTTGTGAAACTTGAAAGGGTTCAGAAAAGATTGACAAGGATTTTGTCAGGAATTGGATGGTTTGGGGTACAGGGAGAGGCTGAATAGGCTGGGGCTATTTTCCCTGGAGAGTCAGAGGCTGAGCGGTGACCTTATAAAAGTTTATAAAATTATGAGAGGCATGGATTGGATAAATAGACAAGGACTTGTCCCCAGGGTGGGGAAGTCCAAATCTAGAGAATACAGATTCAAGGTGAGAGGGCAAAAATTTAAAAGGGACATAAGGGGAAACTTTTTCACACAGAGTATGGTGCACGTATGGAATGAGCTGCCGAGGAAGTGGTGGACGCTTGAGGCTTACAATATTTAAACAGTATCTGGATGGGTATATCATTAGGAAGGGTTTAGAGGGATATAGGCTAAATGCTGACAAATGGGATTAGATTTATTTAGGATATCTGGTTGACATGGATGAGTTGGACCGAAGGGTCTGATTCCGTCCTATACGTCTCTATGACTGTCTGCTGCACATTTTCATCCCGAGCAGTGGATTGGTATGCCAATGTATTTCTGTTACAGTCAATACAGTCAAGATTGGTAAAAGGCACATTAGTATTCGAGATTTGAGTGTGCAGAGCACAATTTTAACACTTGCAGATGTTACAAAACCTGGAGGAATTGGGCAGAAGTTTTTTGCCCCTGCCAGTCAGTTTGAAGGCCAGGATCTCTTAAAATACAACATAAAGCTTGCCTGTAATCTTACAACCCCATCCTGATCTATCTCCAATTTGATGGGTGGTGGTGGGTACTCAGGGAATTGCCCATCTGCCTGTTCTTGTTTAGGCCTATTAGATACATCTAAGTGGTCAATAAATGTCGATTTGAGTGCCTCATCACACCCTAACAGCTATTTTACCTGTGACAATGAGATGCGCATGCCAATTAGGTAGGCAACACAGCTTTAGCTGCATGGCTGGATGTCAGAAAAAGAGGGGTAATTATGGACATCCATTGTTAGTCTCCTTTGCCCAGAGATACCCTCATCAAGGTCATATCTCACACTCCTTTAATCCTTCCACCCTCTCAATCTTTTAAATCCAGGCCCCTAAAACCTCACTCCCCTCACTGATGCCTGCCAAGAATACCCCAGATTTACATTTAGTCTAGTTGATACTTCTCTCCTTTATTGTCTGACTGCAGGGCACTCACCACACATCCATGGCCCCTGGCATCTAACACATGCCAATCTCTCCCTGCTGTCAATACTCATTTCTGACGCACTTGCACAATACTGCATTACTTCATAATGCACTTTATAGCATACTGGTAACTATCACTGATAAGCTGCTCTGAGGCCACTTTGCACGGCCAGGCATCCAGCTTATGGATTGGTTCAGATAGCATCGGCAGGCTACTCACTTGTTTTCTTAGCACTCTCTCTTAACGCTATTTGAATGCTCTTATCATCCCTGCCTTTACGTACGTTGTTCCCTCAGCCAGAGCTTACAAACTCACGGTAGTGATGTCTTTCTTTGTTGTTGAGTACTAACAGAAATTCAGTTAACTTGTCACACTTGTTAATCATTATTAATCAAGGGATGTAAATATAGTTGTATGGCACATTGTTATATCAACTGCACCATTGTCACCCAGGGACACTGCAAATGCACTTCATGTGTTACAAACAAACAAACAGACACGTCTCAAAGTATTATGGGAGTGATCTTTACTGATATCAAGGAAGGTACCTGCCAGTAGGGAATCCTAGCACAATAAGAAAAAAAGGCCCTGATACCAGTCTAGGAAATTGGGCTGGTCATGTGTCCAGTCAAGGTGCTCATTGTCAGGAGGCATGTACTGCTTAAAGCCCTGTGGGATCAATGCAGTCAGCTCAGGGAGTTGCTGAAACATGGGTGGGGGAGTTGTAAAGATATAAATCAGGGGTCTTGTCACTCATCATTTAGGACTGTCCTGTTACGTTGCTCAAGAGGATGAGCCATGGTCAGTCTTACAGTTCCATTCACTAAAGGTCAAGAAAGGACAGAATTTTCAGGGAGCCGATGTTGCAGGAGAGAGGTTGAGGAACAGAATGGTGGGGAGAGTAGAGGCAGAATACTGGGATGTAGAGGGGATTACAATATTATTGGAGGGGTGGCTGTTGGGGTTGAAATACAACATATAGGGTGGTGACAATAGGTCAAAAGGTGGATAAAGAGTTATGTGGGGATGACACCTTGTTAATTTTTTGTGAGCTGGCAGAGTAGCACAGTGAACACTTCATATGCCTAGGGCTGTGGGCAGAGGCAGAATCAGCATCAGCTGAGGACTTGCAGAGATACAATGTCCATGGATTTGACGATGAAGGCTACCAAGAAGGGAATGTTGACATTTGGGTTTCACCTACAAAGCCAAGTGGACCAGAAACACAGGGCCGGAGGAACAGGTGCTATTGCCTTCCATCAGTCTGTAAATCACAACCGCAGAATGGAAACAAAATGGATGCAATTACATTCAAAATAGTTGGGTTCCTGATGAAGGGCTTTTGCCCGAAGCGTCGATTTCGAAGCTCCTTGGATGCTGCCTGAACTGCTGTGCTCTTCCAGCACCACTAATCCAGAATCCATGACTGAGGGGCCTACAAGTTAGAGCTATGCAAGGTTCGTCAAAGGGCAACACAATGGAAACACACGTGAGATCAGGATTTCTTTTGACTCTTAGGCATTAGCCACACTGTGCAGTCCAACTCCATCGCCCAAGTCTTCCTGACCATTTCATACAGGCTGACAGCTGAACCTAATTAATGGCTGTGATTTAATAGTAATTTTGATGCACCTGAAAATATGGTATCCAGTTGCTAAAGCCGCAAGCATCTGTGATTCACCTATCACATGCTAATGCTGCAGCAGCTGCTCACTACACACCTTGGTCCCTGCAACATCATTTAAGGATACGCATGGATGGCCTCAAGACATCCAAGTTTTGCATTTTTGGCTATACAGATGCTCACGCAGACAGATGATAGTCGGAGTAAACATGAATTTATAAACATAAGAACTACTTTCAGTCAACTGTCACCTTTTACACTAATGTGCCCTCAAAAGTTATTCTTTATCATCATATCTCAGTGTAGTTCCTGGGTCCATAGCTGAGGTGGTGGGAGTCTACCATACAATGTAGCCTATTGGCCTTGAAGCTTCAGTTGGCTGATCCTGGAAGCATTTTTGTCTAAAAGCCATAGACATTCTTGCCAGAGGCAACTGCACCCTCTCCAGCTTGGACTCCCACAGGCCTGAGTGCAGTTCCTCCTTCATCCAGGTACCAAGTGACAACGCCCTGTTGCCTTATCTGAAGACAAGACAAATCTATGCTGCTCTTGGACTCATTCAAACAGCTGTGTGCAAAATGATTGTAGTCTGGATGTCTGCTTGCTTGCTAGGGCAGTGAAAGATGAGGGAGAAAGTAAATTCCAAAACAAGTATAATACATATTCCCAAAATGAGTGGAGAAACTGCTCAGTTTACAACATGAGAAATATTTCAGTGCTGCTGCGTTGGTGGATCTATGCCTATGTTTGCATGTTCAATTATTAACATTTCTGATGTCAATTGAAATCTGAATCTGCAATGACAATTAAATATTTTTAAATTATGTAAATAACATGTCAGTACAAGATAGTCACACAAAGTTAAACAAAGTCACGTCCAACACTAACACTTCAGCTTCTTGTATTCATAAATTAAAATTGGAGTAGGATTTTCTATTTTCTTGGACATTGAATACTAGCTGGTTAATAATATACCAATTTGAACCATGTTGATATTTTACCTGTTGTACTACTTTGACCTACAATTCTTAAAATATCACAAAGGAAAATATTTGTATGCTAGATTATATAATCATTAATAAATATTAATCTGCATTGTGTATTCCAAATATGGAAAATATAAAGAACATTCTAATAACATATGTTCTGAGAATATGCAGACAAAGCAGTCATAGGCAGTTATTTCAAGTAATTGCCTGTAATTCCGGTTCACTGTTGTGTGACTAAATGCTGTTTCCTTGAACTGGCAAAGCTCTCCTGAACTGAAGCCAGATAATTGGTCTCCTCACGTACTGCACGGCTTTCATTCCACTCTATGGATCTTGTCATAGTTTTAAAGGGGGTACTGTCATCTTGAAAAGGAGTTTTGTCTTTTTTTGATTTACTTGCAGATGAGAAAGAACCAGAGAAATGCACTTCGGTTATGCAAACAACATGCACATATTTTGCCACCATATGAGAATTTTTTCTAGATCTACAGCTATGAGTTCTGAGGTATGCAGCTCATTGTGGCTTTGCCGGCTCTTTGTCAGTATAATCTAAACAAATTCCTTTTCTCCACTTACGACACATTGCCTTATATTTTCCTCATAAGTTCAGGAAATACATGAAAATACATTGAGATTAGAATTACACAGATGAAAACATCACAGTGAATAAAATATATTCATTAGTAAATTAAATAGTGATTTTATTGTTAAAATATATTTATATGGCTTAAAGACACAGTAGCAGTTTGTGATTGGTACAAAGCAGAAAACCATTAGAAAGTGATCCAAAGTACTGGGGAGAGTTTCTACTTTCATACACTATTGTGCATGTGCACATTAGGCAGGGAATATGTGACCAAGCATCTAGATGGCAGATATATGCAAGGGATGTACCATCCTGTTCATTCTAACAGAGACATGTTGAGGGAACAGTAGGCATATATTGCTGCAAAACCATTTTAAGTTTTTAAAAATACACTTGTCCCCCTGTACTCACAGGGGATACGTTCCAAGACCTACTGCAGAAGTCCGAAACCATGGACAGGAGAGAACCCATTCATTTAAATGGGAAATTTACCTTCCCGGCAGCCCCCTGGTCCCTGGTTCTGGAAGGATCCTTTTAATATGTTCAGGCTGTGGTAAACCATGGGTAACTGAAACAGTGGAAAATGATTCCACAGATACGGGGGTCACCCTGTTTGTTAATGGTGAAGGGTATGAAATATGCAAATCCCCATATTTTTCCCTGGGTTGGTTCGACCAGCATTACAAATTCACTGTCTATAAATAATTATAAATACATTGTCTATAAATAAACACAGTTCCAAGAGATGCAACTTTTTTCAATTGGTTCACAGTATGTGGCCTATCACTTATACAGCCAGCAGTTATTGCCCATCACGAACTGCCCTTGAAAGGCTGGTTAGCCACCTTAGAGTCATAGAGATGCACAGTACGGAAACAGACCCTTCGGTCATACTTATCCATGCCAACCAGATATCCCAACCCAATCTAGTCCAACCTGCCAGCAGCTGGCCTATATCCCTCTCAGCCTTAACCTATGCCCTCTAGTTCTGGACTCCCGCACCCGAGGGAAAAGACTTTGTCTATCTTTTGTATCCATACCCCTCAATTTTATAAACCTCTATAAAGGTCACCACTCAGCCTCCAACGCTCCAGGGAAAACAGCCCTAGCTGATTCAACCTCTTCCCATAGCTCAAATCCTTAAACCCTGGCAACATCCTTGTAATTCTTTTCTGAACCCTTCCAAGATTCACACCATTTTTCCAATAGGAAGGAGATCAGAATTACACACAATATGCCTACAGAGACTCAATGAACTGAAGAGCCTTTTTCTGTTTTGTACACTTCCACGATTCTATGACCACCATCTCTCCACCCCTCCCCCATTTGGATAGTTATTTTGATCAACTTATTCATATATTTTGTGACACACCTCCAGGAGAAAATAACTCACTTTTCTTCAGACTTCAGTTGTGTTTACCACGCGTGCGCACACACACACACACACACACACACACACACAGACAAAAACGCTACCCACCACCCCCATCCCGCCCCGCCCCAAAAGCAATCCAAAGACCTGAAGTTATTCACCTAACCAGGATCTAATCAGAGTGCACATCAGCTGATGAACCTTGGCATCCATGACTGGTCACAATTGCCCAATCCAATTGTCTACTTCTTGTCACCCATATCTCTCTCTAAATAAATACTAGGCCATTTCAGAGACCTGACATATTTCTGTTAATCAAGAGCTACATAGAGGGCATACCTGGTAAGGATGGCAGATTGTTCTGCAAGAGGATATTAGTGAACAGGATGGAGGTCTACGTTTTAAAAACAAAATCCAACTCTACTTAACTGCCTGAATTTGAATCACCCAGCTAAGATTGAAGTCATGGCTGTAAAGATTGCTTCTCCAGGTGAAGGAACTTTGAACAAGGTATTGTCTTGGGACACAGAAAAGTAAGCTGCTGTTGCTCCTGCAGGTGCTGGTGAGACTTCGGGTGCTGTGTGTGTTGGTGTTGTTTGTATTGATCAGACTTTTGCTGCTGTTGGTATTGGTTAGGCTTCTGGTGCTTTTAGTGCTGGTTAATTTACTGGTGCTGTTGGTACTGGTATTGCTGATCCTCATGTTCCTCATAAAAAGAATGATGTTTACATAAGCTTTTCCCATGCCACAGTGAAGGCTGACAGTAGGGAAGATCAAACCAAGGTAAGTAAACTTCAATAAAAGTCAAATGACTGCTAAAAGGTTTTAAAAAAAATGATGAAGCAGTGAAAGTAGGCTCTTGTACGAAGTACTGTAAGCAGAAACCTTTCATACTTTATTGGTCAGAGTATTGAGTACAGGAGTTGGGAGGTCCTGTGCGGCTGTACAGGGTGTTGGTTAGGCCACTGTTGGAATATATAATTCTGGTCTCCTTCCTATCGGAAAGATATTGCGACTCTTGAAAAGGTTCAGAAAAGATTTACAAGAATGTTGCTAGGGTTGGAGGACTTGAGCTATAGGGAGAGGTTGAATAGGCTAGAACTGTTTTCCCTGGAGCGTCAGAGGCTGAGAGCTAAACTTATAGAGGTTTATAAAACCATGAGGGGCATGGATAGGATAAATAGACAAAGTCTTTTCCTTGGGGTGGGGGAGTCCAGAACTAAAGGTTTAGGGTGAGAGGGGAAAGATATAAAAGAGACCTAAGATGCAACATTTTCACTCAGAGAGTGGTATATGTATGGAATGAGCTGCCAGAGGAAGTGGTGGAGGCTGGTACAATTGCAACATTTAAAAGGCATCTGGATGGGTAGATGAATAGGAAGGGTTTGGAGGGAAATGGGCAAGGTGCTGGCAGGTGGGACTAGATTGGGTTGGGATATCTGGTTGGCGTGGACGAGTTAGACCAAAGGGTCTGTTTCTGTGCTGTACATCTCTGTGACTCTATGACTCTATATAAGCTGTCTGGAAGCTATGCAATTTCACTACTTAAAGGCCTTTAAGCTTTTATAATTCAATGAACAATCTGGCACTCATTGTCTTGACCTGATGTGTTCCACAGAGCTTAGGTTACCAATATAATGGGTACCAGAAGGCTGAACTAAATCCTGACTGAATGGGGGATTTAAATATCTTAATAATTTACACAACATTCCACAAACCTCACAGGGCATTTTTCACTTGCCTGCAAATGCACAGATTAATGCCAGAAATGGACAGAACTATTGGCTTTCCAACTTGTGTCACTTTTCAGGGCTTTAATCATTATCTGCACTTGAAACCACGCCTCTTCAGCAAATAATATTCTGCCCACATCACCAGTCATTTGTTTCAGCCTAAAGGCCAAGCTAATGCCATGATGCAACTTTTGTCAGTCTACTTAGAACAGCAAGTCTTGCTTTTTTTTTTGGAACTTTGTTCCACTAATGGTTTCTTCTTATTGCATTCACTTCAATTTTAGATTCATATTGCAATTTTACACCTCTATTTTCATCACCAACCATTTATAATTATTTCACTTTGCAATCTTATTCTGGTAGAATGGGCTGTAGTTTTGGAAGTTTCTCTGCTTTCTTGAACAAGAGGGGACTGGAAGTGTTTCAAGGGGAATCCCCAGAGGATTGCTTGCTTACATCTGAAGTGGGTGTAGAGACTTATCATTGCGGAAAATAAATCTTGAAACACTTATATTTAAAAAGCACCCTTTAATGGCAGATGTGTCCAAATTCAGAAGTCAGTTAGTGACTACATTATGTAGTTAGAGTTGAGGCTATTATTGTCTTGGAAAATTTCAGCATATCAAGAGTTTACCTTGTGTATTATATTTTAAAAATGTTTTCTGAATAGGAATCTCAGAAGAGTTAAAGAAAAAGACCTTGGTTCAATAACCATATACCTGTTGGCCATTGTTTCTAGGAGGGTCAGATATTTCACATTTCAAAAACTTGCTGGTGGAAACTGGTTAAAACAACTACAGCACAGGAACAGGTTCTTCAGCCCTCCAAACCCACACCGAGCCAGATCCTCTATCTAAACCTGTCGCCTATTTTCTGAGGATCTATATCCCTCTGTTCCCTGCCCATTCATGTAACTGTCTAGATACACCTTAAATAACGCTATCATGCCCACCTCTACTGGCAACACATACCAGGCACTGACCATCGTCCGAGTAAAGAGCTTTCCACGCAAACCTCCCTTGAACATTTCCTCTCTCACCTTGAGCTCGTGACCCCTAGTAAATGAAACCCCACTCTGGGAAAAAGCTTCTTAATATCCACCCTGTCTACACCTCTCATGATTTTGTAGACCTCAATCAGGTCTCCCCCTCAACTTCCATCTTTCTAATGAAAATAATCCTAATTTACTCAACCTCTCTTCACAGCGTGCCCTCCATACCAGGCAACATCCTGTTGAACTTTCCCTGTACCCTGTACACCCTTTGGGTAATGTGGCAACCAGAACTGTACACAGTATTCCAAATGTGGCCGAACCAAAGTCCTAAACAACTGTAACATGACCCCCCAATGCTTGTACTCAATGCCCTGTCCGATGAAGGAAAACATGCCATAGGCCTTTTTGACCACTTTCTCGGCTTGCATTGCCACCTTCAGGGCACAATGGACCTGAACATCCACATCTCTGTACAATTTTCCCCAGGGCTTTTCCATTTACTGTATAGTTTGCTCTAGAATTGCATCTTCCAAAAAGCATCACCACGCATTTGCCCATACTGAAATCCATCTGCCATTTCCCTGCCCAGCTCTCCAATCTATCCATATTCTGTTACATTCTCTGACAGTCCCCTTCACTGCTACTCCATCAGTCTTAGTGTCAATTGCAAACTTGCTAATCAGACCACCTATACTTTCCTTCAGATCATTTAAGTACATTACAAACAGCAGTGGTCTCAACACAAATCCCTGTGGAACACCAATAGTCACAGTTTGCCATTTTGAGAAACTCCCTTCCACTACTACTCTGTCTCCAGCTGCCCAGCTAGTTTTCTATCTATCTAGCTAGTGTACCCTGGACCCCATGCAACTTCAATTTCTCCATCAGCCTACCATGGGCAACTTTATAAAATGCCTTACTAAAGTCCATGTATATGATATATCAAGCCTTTCTTTCATCAACCAATTTTGTCACTTCCTCAAAGAATTCTATTAAGTTGGTAAGACATGATCTTCCCTGCACAAAACCATGTTGCCTATCACTGATAAGCCCATTTTCTTCCAAATGTAAATAGATCCTATCTCCAGTAGCTTCCCTACCACTGACTTCAGGCTCAACAGTCTATAATTACCTGGATTATCCCTGACACCCTTCTTAAACAAGGGGACAACATTAGCAATTCTCCAGTTCTCTGGGACCTCATCCATGTTCAAAGATACTACAAAGACGCTACAAAGACATCTGTTAAGGTCCCAGCTAGTCCCTCTTGTTTCCCTTAGTAACCTGGGATAGATCCCATCCAGACCGGGGAACTAGTACACCTTAATACCCAACACTTCTTCCCTCCTTATGCAGACTTCACTAGAGTAATCAAACATCTATCCCTAGCCTCAACATTGTTATGAAGGCATAGGTGTGCACTGAACCTTTGAGAGAGTCGAAAAGGACTTCCTGAAAACAGAGTGTCCTGAACAAGGTAAAAATGTAACACTGGGTTGAAACAAATAGCTGGAGTTGTGTGCTATGGAACAAAAACAAATTAAAATTCAGCCAGTTTAAATTATGCCCTAAGATACCAAAATCCAATCGAATTTAAAATATAATATTTTTGATGACATCAAAACCAATGAAATGATCCGATGTTTTGGGGTATAAAACTGAACATTTTGAACAGTTAGGGGAAGAACTGCCAAGCGCCAACAAGTATCGACTGCTGGATGAATAGCTCTCTGAAGAGTACCTATTCATATGAAAGACCTGTGAAGCAGAATACTGCAGAAAAGGCAACAGAGGAAAATCTGCATAGGAAGATACAAAGACAAGATTTGACAGCTGGCTGGTTTTGAAAGTTGGATTTTTTTTGTAAATTTTAATTAGAATTTATTTTAAAAATCAGACCAGTATTGTAGAGGGGAGGTAAAAGATAGGTTTAAGAGAAAGGAGTTGTAAATAGTTGTTTAATGTTTTCTTTTGGACTTAAAGAATAAAATTGTTACTTTTTACTTTAAATAATGACCTCTGGGATAGTTCTTTGCCTCTTGAAATTTAACAGATTATGGCGCAAGGTGAGCTTCTCTGTGTTTCAGGTTTAAATTAGCAAAACAGTTTACCCAGTGTCATAACAACATCCATCATGTCCCTCTCCTTGATGAACACCGATACAAAGTACTCATTAAGAATCTCACCCATTTTCTCTGACTCCATGCATAACTTTCCTCCTTTGTCGTTGAGTGGGCCAACCCTTTCTCTAGTTATCCTCTTGCACCTTACATATGAATAAAAGACTTTGGGATTTTCCTTAACCCTGTTTGTCAAAGACATATCATGATCCCTTTTAACCCTCTAATTCCTCATTTAAGATTGGTCCTACTTTCCCAATATTCTTCAAAGCTTAGTCTGTTTTCAGTTGCTTAGACCTTATGTATGCTTTCAGTTTCCTTTTAGCTAGTCTCTCAATTTCATCTGTCATCCATGGTTGCCTAATCTTGCCATTTTTATCCCTCATTTTCACAGGGACATGTCTGTCCTGCACTCTAATCAACATCTCTTTAAAAATCTCCCACATATCATATGTGGATTTACCTTCAAACATCTGCTCCCAATCCACATTCCCTAGCTCCTGCCAAATTTTACAAGAGTTGGCTCCAATGTAGCACCTTTCCTTTCTGACCACTCTCACCTTTGTCGAGAGTATTCTAAAATGTGTGGAATTGTGATCACTATTCCCAAAGTAATTCCCAACTAAAACTTCAACCACCTGGCTGGGCTCATTCCCCAACACCAGCTGCAGTATGGCCCCTTCCTGAGTTGCAATATTTACATACTGGTCTATAAAACCCTCCTGGATGCTCCTTACAAATTCTGCTCCACCTCAACCTCTGAGTGAATCCCAATCAATGTAGGGAGAATTAAAATCTCCTATCACTACCACCCTGTTGTTCCTACAACTTTCCATAATCTGTTTACATATTTGTACCTCTCTCTAACATTGGCTGTAGGGAGGCCTGTAGCAGCGTCCTAATATTGTTACTGCAGCCTTCTATTTCAGAGTTCTGCCCATATTGCCTCTGCTCAAGTCCTCCATAGTGAGTTCCTTCAGCACAGCTGTGATAGCCTCTCTGACCAGTAATGCAAATACTACACCCCCTTTACCTCCATCTCTGTCATCTATATCCTGGGATATTTAATTGCCAATCATGCCCTTCCCTCAACCAAGTCTCAGTAACAGTAATACCATCATAGGTACCAATCCAAGCCCCAAGTTCATCTGCCTTACCTATTACACTTCTCGCATTAAAACAAATGCACATCAGACCACCTGTCCCTTTGCTACATCATCTGCTTCCAGTCTATTCTTATCCTTAGTCACACTGACTTCATTATCTAGTTCCTTACAGACTTTAGTTAGTACCTCCTTACTGTCTATTAATCTCCTCATTTGAAACCAATGCCCCTGCCACATTAATTTAAACCCTCCCCAACAACGTTAGCAAAAGCACCCCCTAGGACATTGGTTCCAGTCTGCCCAGGTGTAGACTCTCCAATCTGTAATTGTTCCACCTCCCCAAGAACGGGTCCCAATGTCCCAAAAATCTGAACCCCTCCCTCCTACATCATCTCTCAAGCCACTCATCCATTCTGCCTATTCTTTCATTTCTACTCTGCCCCAATATTGAGTTCAATGTAACTTCATTGATATTGGCACCAAAGAAAGAATTGATTGATCCATGGGCCAGTCTGAATTTGACATGTAGTAAATTGGCACTGAATATTTGCCTACTTGCGGAACGTTTCAGAGAACACCTCTGGGACACCCAGACCAACCAACCCAACCACCCCGTGGCTCAACACTTCAACTCTCCCTCCCACTCCATCAAGGACATGCAGGTTCTTGGACTCCTCCATCGCCAGACCATCGCAACACGACGGTTGGAGGAAGAGCGCCTCATCTTCCACCTAGGAACCCTCCAACCACAAGGGATGAACTCAGATTTCTCCAGTTTCCTCATTTCCCCTCCCCCCACCTTGTCTCAGTCAAATCCCTCAAACTCAGCACCGCCTTCCTAACCTGCAATCTCCTTCCTGACCTCTCCGCCCCCACCCCACTCCAGCCTATCACCCTCACCTTGACCTCCTTCCACCTATCGCATTTCCAACGCCCCTCCCCCAAGTCCCTCCTCCCTACCTTTTATCTTAGCCTGCTGGACACACTTTCCTCATTCCTGAAGAAGGGCTTATGCCTGAAACCTCGATTCTCGTGTTCCTTGGATGCTGCCTGACCTGCTGTGCTTTTCCAGCAACACATTTTCAGCTCTGATCTCCAGCATCTGCAGTCCTCTCTTTCTCCACTGAATATTTTTTTTTACCAGATATCTAATTGTGGAGACAAAGAATATTCTACACTCCCAAATAATGTTGTGATATTTTAGACAATGTGTATGGTATGAATTAAATTAAATATTAAGAACAACAGAAACAAACCTGAGCTTATTCAGCCACCTCCGAGCAGATGACTATGCCGAAAACTATATCGAGGACTGTTATTTGAGATAAAAACCAAAAGAACTGAGAATGGGGTGGATGATTAGCGAAGAGTCATTTGACCCGAAACATTAACTCTGTGACTTCTCTTCACAGATGTTGCTAGACCTGAACTTTTCCAGCAATTTCTGTTTTTATTTCTGTTAGTTGAGATGTCAGTTTTTATAGGGATGTGTCAAATTTGACAAGTTTTCTCAGTTGGTAATGCATCTTTTCCATCTGTCATGTTAAACCTGAATGACTATATTCAAGTTTCATCTACAAAACATGGAGCATTCCAAGTCTCCTGAGTGCAAATTCTATTCTGTGTCATCAAGAAAAGTGAGTCTCCCAGCATTCAAAAATCAACTGAAATTGGAATAATTGTTATTATTTCTGTGGCTATCCATGCAATTTCCCTTTGATGAATATCAATTTCAAACTAAACGAGGTCATATAAATAAAGGCAGAATCACAGTGACTGCTTAAACCTGCAGTAATATTTACACAACTTTGACATTCAAAACATTGTATCATCAGCAAGGTTCAGTGAAATAATGAAGGCCACATGAGACTTACCCTTCATTACAGGTTAACCAGGAGGCTGCGTATAAAAGTTTGATTTTTAAATTTCGCCATATAACTAGAGATTAAATATATACTGTCCAAAATTGATGAAGCCCAGTAGACTTAGAGCTTAAACCCGTTATTTTCCTTTCTAATTATAGTACTCATTATTTTTCTCTTGGGTTTCAGTGCAGGGTCAGGAATATACATTAGAACACAAGAATTTGGAGCAGGAGAAGAGCCTTTAACCCATCATGTCTGTCCTGCCATTCAGTACAATTAAAGCTGATTATGAACTTTAGTTGCTGGCCA
Source organism: Chiloscyllium punctatum (assembly GCF_047496795.1). Lineage (NCBI taxonomy): Eukaryota > Metazoa > Chordata > Chondrichthyes > Orectolobiformes > Hemiscylliidae > Chiloscyllium > Chiloscyllium punctatum. The sequence goes on along the minus strand of NC_092776.1, from coordinate 45,775,888 downwards.
CTGTCAATAGTTCTTAATATAGACACCAAAGATCTCTCAATGTCAGCCTTATGTTTATTCAACAGAACAGCATATTAGATTCCAGACCAAGCAAACAATCTCTTTGCTTCAACCCTTTGAATCTTGCAAGTTTCAATTAAATCACCTCTTGGTCTTCTAAACTGCATAGATTATAGGACCAATTTACTTACCATAGCACAGTCTTACCTTGCCGATGCACGTTTGCCAAGAAAAAGTGGTGTATTCCTTTGAGATTACTATGTGGGCTTCTGCAGCACCTGATATGCAGCTGTGATAGCTCAAAAAGCAAACACCTAAAGAACTACTGATATCACATGAGAAAATATATGGATACCAGAGGTAATGTAATTTCCTCTAAATCAAGGTCAGAAGTCACAACACACCAGGTCATAGTCCAACAGGTTTATTTGAAATCATAGGCTTTCAGAGCGTTGCTCCTTTTTCAGGTGAAGTGAGTAAAGGCACAGAATTTACAGGCAGAGGGATTAATGGGCAGTGAGATCAAAAGATCATACAAATGATGCGAGTGGACTGTCAAAAATTTAAGTCTCTGCAGGTGATCAAAAGCATCAGAAACAGAGTAGAGTGTCAACAACTGAATAGTAAGTGAAAGGATAATCTATAATGCAATTAGTTCAGGCAGAGAGATGATTACAAAAAAAATTAAAAATAAGGTGGTACAGGAGACAAACCAAACAGCTGGAATAACATAATAAGTATAAGAGTCACATGCTAAGGGACTAACCGAAGTAACAAGTAATCCAAAACTAATTAAGGTAGAGAGATCATACCAAGTTATCAAGGTGATGGTGTTAAAATAGGACAGTAAGGAAGATTTCCATATCCATGAAGACGACCTCAAACTCTATCTTAGGTTCATGTGGCACTATGTAACGCCACCATACCATTCTGTCTCTGTATAATCTTCCTTACTGTCCCAGCAGAAGCAGTCTGGTCAGAATGAAGATTTTATAATGTGCCAATAAGATGGCTGCCTGCAGTGTGCGCACTTCATTGTAGAGGTCAGATGACTACAGAACAGGAGGAATATTAGCATATGTAAATACATTTTGAATGCAAACATATGCAAAAATACTAAGAGTGTGTATTGTCAAGTATATTTTGAGTAACTCAAGTTATTCAATATACACACACAACTGTTCTTGTGCAGTAGCAGTTCATTATTCTTCTCAGTCTCTGCAAAAACATTGCATACAAAGGGTCGAAGCTTAAATTTTTGCAAATAATTAGGAGTTGCATGAAGTCTTTTGGAGGGATTCCAGCTACTAGGCCTTGTGAGATTTCTTGCCATTTCTTACTAAAAAAAAGACCTAATTAACTATCTACCCACTTTCTATGGTGGGTGTTGCTCTGATTCCAATCCCATCTCAAGGCACATAGTTCCTGGAACAGGTCACCACTCAGCAGGTATCTGCCAAAAGACTGGCAACCCTGACACCTATGCCAACTTTAAAAGGCTGAGCACCCTGATAAGAGCTGCCAATCCAGTGTTGCCCCTTACAGGCAACATAATGTGCAAGTAGCCACAAAGCCAAGCTGTTGACAGCATTGAGCTTGATAGTACTTCATACATACGATTCCAATCTCACATCCTTGTCACTATGTAACCACCATGCCACACATTTCAATTTAAACACACCAGAAGTCAGCATTATTTTGTCCACATCTACTACAGTCCCACATCTTGTCATTGACCAATAGGGAACATCACATAGGTCAACAATTAACCAATTCTAAACATGAGCTTTTATTGACAGCCAGTCAAAACAAAACAAAACTAACAGAGGGTGAAGTTCACCTCCCAAAAGTAAACCAAATGCTAGCGTCATGACCAAAGACTATTTAACATTATAGGGATTGTGTTGAGTTGTATGGTGTTGAATTGACCAATCTGTGATAAAGTGGGTGAATACTATGCTCACGAACCAAGGGCCGTATCACGATGTTGGAAATGTCATCACAGCTGAAGTGTTCATAGTCATTGAACAACCTCAGCACTAGTTGTCAAAGTCAGCTTGTCCACCAGTAGTCAGTAAAGTAAATTACGATAACAAGACACTCAGTTGCTGTGAGTGCAAAAAGATCTATTTTCAACTTCATTTATGTTGCGTCCAGGATATTAGATGTTACCAAGACTCTACAGCTTGCATAGCTTGGTACTTGGAACATATGCTGCACTGGATGGTAGGACCCTTGATTTTGCTGCTTATGTTTGTTCAATAGTGCAATCTTTTGCCTTTTTCCATATTGACTCCATTCCTTGCATGGATTTATATAGGTTAGGAGAATGGGCCAAAATATGGCAGATGGAGTTTAACGTGGATAAGTGCAAGGTCATGCATTTGGGTCAAAAAAGTAGGAAGGCGACCTATTATCTTAATGGGGATAGACTTCGGGGTGCTCCAGTGCAGAGGGATCTAGATGTACTCGTTCATGAGTCACAGAATACTAGCAATGCAGGTGCAGCAGATAATAAAGAAAGTGAATGGAATTTTGGCCTTTATCGCTAAAGGAATAGAATATAAAAGATAAGGAAGTATTGTTGCAATGATACAAGGTATTGGTGAGACTGCACCTGGAGTATTGTGCAGTTTTGGTCCCTGGAGGAAAGATGTAGTGGCACTGAAGGTGGTTCAGATGAGGATCACTAGATTGACCCTAGGGGGTCAATGAGGGGTTCAGATGAGGGATTTGTTGTATGAAGAGAGATTGAACAGTTTAGGCCTATACTTTCTGGAATTTAGAAGAATGAGGGGAGAGTAAATTGAGGTATTCAAGATGACAAAGGATGGGGATAAAATACACATGGAGCAGATGCCTCCTCTTGTGGGGTATTCTAGGATCAGAGGTCACAGTCTTAAGCTAAGGGGTAGCAAATCTAAAATAGAGTTGAGGAAAAACTATTTCTCCCAAAGGGTTGTGAATCTATGGAATTCACTACCCCTAAGTGAGGTGAATGCTGGGACAGTGAGTAAATTTAAGGAGAAGTTAGACAGATTTTTAATTGGTAATGGGTTGAAGGGATATGGAGAGAAGGCAGGAAAATTGGGGTGAAGAGTACCTTAGCCACGATTGAATGGCAGAGCAAACTTGATGGGCTGAAAGCCCTAATTCTGCTCCTATATCTTATGAACTTTAGCATCTCTCTTCTTAACTCCTGAGGGATAGAGACTTTATTTCTTTTGTACCATCTTGGGCTGTTAATTATCTCCCTATGCCCAAAACACTTCTAGCAATAGGTACATCTTTGATGCTTTCGTGTCATCCTTTCATCACAACGTCTTACAAAACTTGGAATGTTACATCTTATTGGGTAGTATGCTCCATTGAATAAGTAGTTTGTCTGATATGTTAAATGGCTCCACTCGGTTAATGATTGCATGAGCATGAGGACCAGCTGCTTCACATTGGATGTGAAAGTTTTCACAATCCATCATAGCATACTTCTTTCCTTGCGTACATGCTGTCAAGAGTTGCAATGTGCAGATGCTTCCCTTGATTATATGCCATACCCAGATAGTATCTGTACAAATGGAGTAATATTCTTTGAATACTTGGAAGCAGATAGTAACAGCATGAGGAAAATACTTTGAAGGATTTGCAGTCAAATTTGACTGTAGCTTTGTCTCTTCAAGTACACTGATGAAACTGCTCGCTAGCAAAGAAAATGGTCAGACTCTCTCATTACAGTCCCCTTGGACTGTCTTGATTTACTTATTTTTACTTAGCCACAATGTTCAGATGAAACATTTTGTTGCCTTGATGAATTTGAATATCACATCACTATTGACCTAGCAATGAAACTAATGGTTTATCTCCTGGGTAAATTACAAGAAAACCAAAGGAAAGCTTCATAAAGAGCTCCAAGAAATGAAGGAAAAAGGTGATCAGAGTTTACAGACTGAGTAAATTCCACTGTGATGATTGGGAAGTCAAATGACTGGCTAAGAATTTGTCTCATGGGAAGGAACCGCAAAAGCTCTGGCATGGGGTATAGGTTTTCAACAAACTCAGTGCCAGAAATGGCTACTGGAATATGAAGCTAGACTCAGAATCTTGGCTGTTGACAGCATTCAACACATCTTTTGGATGGCACAAATTTGTGCAATTATCCATATTCATACAGGCACCATTTATGCAATTACCCATGGTCCACATAGGCACCAACGACATAGGTAGGAAGAGAGTTGGGGATTTAAGGCAGAAATTCAGGGAGCTAGGGTACAAAGAGCTGAGGACAAACAGAGTTAACTCTGGTTTGCTACCCGTGCCACTTGCTACCGAGGTGAAGAAAAGGGAGAGAGAGGAGTTGAACATGTGGCTACAGGGATAGTGCAGGATGGAGGATTTTGGATTCCTGGATAATTGGGGTTCGTTCTGGGGTAGGTAGGTAGACCATCCTCTACAAACAGGATAGTCTTCACGTGAACCAGAGGGGTATCAATATCATGGGGAAGGTGGGGTGGAATTTGCTAATGCTCTTTGCGTGAGGTTAAAGTAATTCATCAGGGGGATGGGAACCTAAATTGTAGTTAGAGTATAGAGGAGGTTGAAAGTAGGGAGGTCCAAAATAAGGTTTCAGGGTTGCAAGAGGGCACCGGTAAGCAAAACACTGGTTTGAAGTGTGTCTATTTCAACGCCAGGAGCATCCGGAATAAGGTGGCGGAATTTGCAGTATGGGTCAGCACCTAGGATTTCGATGTTGTGGCCATTTCAGAGACATGGGTAGAGCAGGGATAGGAATGGTTGTTGCAAGTTCTGGGATTTAGATGTTTCAGTAAGAACAAAGAAGATCATAAAAGAGGTAAGAGTGTGGCATTGTTAGTCAAGGGCAGCATTATGGTTGCAGAAAGGACGTTTGAAGACTTGTCTAACCGAGGTAGTACGGGCTGAGATTAGAAACAGAAAAGGAGGTCTCCCTGTTGGGAGTTTTCTATAGGCTACCAAATAGTTTCAGAGATGTAAGGAAAGGATTGCAAAGATGATTCTCAATAGGAGCAAGAGTGACAGGGTAGTTGTTATGGGTGACTTTAACTCCCCCAATATTGACTGGGAATATTATAGTTCAAGTACTTTGTGCGGGAGGGTTTTCTGACAGTATGTTGACAGGCCAACAAGGGGCGAGGCCACATTAGATTTGGTACTGAGTAATGAACCCGGCCAGGTGTTAGATTTGGAGGAAGGTGAGCACTTTGGTGATAGTGACCACAATTCAGTTATGTTTACTTTAATGATGGAAAGGGATAGGCATACACTGGAGGGAAAGAGCTACAGCTGGGGAAAAGGCAATTACAATGCAATTAGACAAGATTGAGGATGCATAGGATGGGGAAGGAAACTGCAGGGAATGGACACAATACAAATGTGGAATTTATTCAAGGAACAGTTATTGTGTGTCCTTGATAAGTATGTACCTGTCAGACAGGGAAGAAGTTGGTGAGCACAGGATCCGTGGTTTACTAAGGAAGTTGACTCTCTTGTCAAGAGGAAGAAGGCAGGTTGTGTTAGAATGAGATGTGAAGGCTCAGTTAGGGTGATTGAAGGTTACAAGGTAGCCAGGAAAGACCTAAAGAGAGCACGAAGACGAGCGAGGAGGGGACAGGAGAAGTTGTTGGCGGATAGGATCAGAGAAAACCCTAACGCTGTCTATATGTATATAAGGATGACTAGAATGAGATTAGGGCCAATCAAGGATAGTAATGGAAAGTTGTGCATGGAGTCAGAGAAGATAGGTGAAAGCACTAAATGAATATTTTTCATCAGTATTCACACTGGAAAAAGACAATGTTGTCGAGGAGAATACTGAGAAAGAGGCTGCTGGACTAGATGGGATTGAGGTTCACAAGAAGGTGTTAGAAATTCTGTAAAGTGTGAAAATAGATAAATCCCCTGGACTGGATGGGATTTATCCTCTGATTCCCTGGGAAGCCAGGGAGGAGATTGCTGAACCTTTGGCTTTGATTTTTATGTCCTCATTGTTTCCAGGAATAGTATCAGAAGACTGGAGGATACCAAATGTTGTTCCCTTATTCAAGAAGGGGAGTAGAGACAACCATGCTAACTATAGACCAGTGAGCCTTACTTCATTCATGGGTAAAATGTTGGAAAAGGTTAAAAGAGATAGGATTTATAATCACCTCAATAGGAGGTGATTTGGGCGGCATGGTGGTTAGCAATGCTGCCTCACAGCGCCAGAGACCTGGGTTCAATTCCCGAGTCAGGCGACTGACTGTGTGGAGTTTGCATGTTCTCCCCATGTCTGCGTGGGTTTCCTCCGGGTGCTCCGGTTTCCTCCCACAGTCCAAAGATGTGCAGGTCAGGTGAATTGGCCATGCTAAATTGCCCGTAGTGTTAGGTAAGGGGTAAATGTAGGGGTATGGGTTGGTTACGCTTCGGTGGGTCGGTGTGAACTTGTTGGGCCGAACGGCCTGTTTCCACACTGTCAGTAATCTAATAAGTTGATTAGGGATAGCCAACACTTTTGTGAAGGGTAGATCGTGCCTCACAAACCTTATTGAGTTATTTGAGAAGGTGACCGTTGATGTGGTGTATATGGATGTCAGTAAGACGTTTGATAAGGTTTCCCATGGTAGGCAGCTGCACAAAATACAGAGGCATGGGATTGAGGGTGATTTAGCAGTTTGGATCAGAAATTGGTTAGCTGAAAGACAGAGGTTGGTGGATGATGGGAAATGTTCACCCTGGAGTTCAGAGGAGTACCACAAGGATCTGCTTTGGGGCTACTGCTGTTTGTCATTTTTATAAAAACAACCTGGATCAGGGTGTAGAAGGATGGGTTAGTAAATTTGCGGATAACACTAAGATTGGTACAGTTGTGGATAGTGCCTAAGGATGTTGCAGGTTACAGAGGGACATAGATAAGCTGTAGAGCTGGGCTGAGAGGTGGCAAATGGAGTTTAATGTGGAAAAGTGTGAGGTGATTCACTTTGGAAGGAATAACAGGAATGCAGATTTCTAGGCAAATGGTAAGATTCTTAGTAGTGTAGATGAGCAGAGAGATCTCAGTGTCCATGTACATAGATCCCTCAAAGTTGCCACACAGGTTGATAGGGCTGTTAAGAAGGCATACGTGTGTTAGCTTTTATTAGTAGAGGGATTGAGTTTCGAAACAATGAGGTTATACTGCAGCTGTACAAAACACTGTTGAAGCCACACTTGGAGTACTGCGTGTAGTTCTGGTCACTGCATCATGGGAAGGATGTGGAAGCGTTGGAAGGGGTTCAGAGGAGATTTACTAGGAGATTGCCTGGTATGGAGGGAAGGACTTACGAGGAAAGGTTGATGGACTTGAGGCTGTTTTCGTTCGAGAGAAGGTAGAGAGGTGATTTAATTGAGACATAAGGTAATCAGAGGGTTAGATCGGTTGGACAGTGAGAGCCTTTTTCCGAGGATGGTGATGGATAGCATGAGGGGGCATAGCTTCAAATTGAGGGGTGATAGCTATAGGACAGATGTCAGAGGTAGTTTCTTTATTCAGAGAGTAGTAGGGGCGTGGAACGCACTGCCAGCAACAGTTATAGACTCGCCAACTTTATGAGCATTTAAATGGTCTTTGGACAGGCATATGGATGAGAATGGAATAGTGTAGGTTAGATGGGCTTCAGATTGGCAGCACAACAGAGGGCCAACGGGCCTGTACTGTGCTGTAATGTTCTATGTTCTAGCGGAAAGAAGATAAAACATGCAGGGAATACCAATAAGTGGTTAGTATTACGGATATATCCAGATATATGGTTTAGACAATCAGCCACATGAAGCCATGGAGACAACCAAGAAAGCTGGGATCAAGGTAAATGCAATCAAATGTATTCTGAAATTTACAGAATGCCAGTTCTTCAGGATGGTGCATACATCTGATGAAATTAAGCCAAGCTTTTGAATAATCTTTGCTAACTCTGGGATAGAAGCTCCAAGTAGTAAGAGATTATAGGAGATTCCTTAGTTTTATCCAATTCATGAGCTTTGTATCATGTTGTCCACTCATCAAATTTGCGGGAGATGATTAAAGAAGGTGCAGAATACCGGTAGTCAAAGTCACATAACAGGAGCTTCATCAACTCCAAACAATAACAAGCAAGAAGAATTGTCAAATGGCAGAAAGAAACATACAAATCTGCAAAAGGACTAAGAGTGACTCTGGCACAAGAAGGAAAGCCAATAGCATTTGTATTAAAGGCTCTAGCCTCACTAAAACAGAAATGCCTGTCAAAAGGAGAGCATTTAGCAGATCTGCATGGATGTGAGAAATTCCATACATACCTCCCTGAGAAACAGTTAATAGTGGAGTGTGATTATTGTCCACTAAAGCAATGCACAAAACAAATCTGTGCAAGGCAACAGCAAGACTTAGACAAGAAGCTTCAAAGTTATGATTACCCTCTGAAGTACAAGTCAGGAAGAGAACTGATGCTGGCAGATAACCTATCACTGTTGGCCCCATAGGAAAAACACAAGAAACGGTGGCTCAGTGGTTAGCATTGCTGCCTCACAGCAGCAGGGTCATGTGGAGTTTGCACATTCTCCCCGTGTCTACGTGGGTTTCCTCCCACAGTCCAAAGATGTGCAGGGTCAGGTGAATTGGCCATGCTAAATTGCCTATAGTGTTAGGTGAATCAGTCAGAAGGAAATGGGTCTGGGTGGGTGATTCTTCGGAGAGTCGGTGTGGACTTGTTGGGCCGAAGGGCCTGTTTCCACACTGTAGGGAATCTAATCTAATTGAAAACAGTCATCACCTAGTCAATGTAACACTACTGAAACAGTGTCAAATTAGAAATGAGAGTCTGGTCTTGTGCCACATTCACACATCCATTATAGTTCATCCACAACCAATATGTAACATCCAATCACAATATCCAATGCTTTTCTCTGTTGCTCTCCACTTTGCACTCCAGAAGAGATTTCTGTAGCTTGCCAGCTCAAATCAAGTGACCAAAACATTTGTGTATTTCTTTTCTGGATGTCACTCTTTAAAGAGTCATTTTTGTCTTACAATTTCAAGTTTTTCTTAATTTGTGTTATTGTCTATGGAATTTTCCTAGAACTTGTAATTACAAGTGCTCCAAAGCACTTTACAGCATCACACACTGCATTGAAAGAGACTGAATGATACTGTACTTAAATGTAACATCAAATTTGAACTGTTATCTCATACATTGCCGCAAAACTTGATCAATAAAATATATTATCAAGGGGTAAAAAATGGTATAAGAAAGGTAATTCACTAGAGAAATCTTTTAAAATTGACTACATCTTGTTATGTTGTTTATAGGAGAATAATGGCTCCACTCCAAGCCAAACTGCCCTCGAGATTTCTACTGAAAGAATACCTTCACCACATGGGCTACAGGCTATCAGAAGGAAGGCCTATCACCACCTCCTTAAAGTGAATGAGGAATATTTGATTGTGCTGGCATTGCAAGAACAAAAATTTTAAAACTACTACAGCAATTTATCCATGGTGATCTAGAAAGATACAGCATTTCACCGACATGATATTTGTAGTACTATTTATGAAAGAATTTACAAAACAAGCTTTCCAAAATCATGCATTTCTTGTTATTTTATTGTGTAAAGCATTTATTTTTAGCTCCATCAGAGCCGCTGTCTGTGTGCAGTGTACTGAAGGAACGTTACACTGCAGAGTCTCCAGTGACGAGTACCAGAAAAGATTGTTAATCATTATGGTCCACTAGATTGGCTGACTGACAGACTAACTCCATTTAAAGTTCAAGGTCATTTTAAAACAAACTGAGACAGAACCTCAATACAAAACTAAAATACTGCAGATGCTGGAAATCTGAAATACAAACCAGAAAATGCTGGAAATAGTCAGCAAGAATCTATACGACTCATTATTTTATAAACTTCTATCAGGTCGCCTCTCAACCTTCAATGTTCCACTAAAAAGAAATCCAGCCTTTCTTTATAACTCATGTCTTCCATACCTGGCAATATCCTGGTAAAACTCTTCTGAACCCTCTCCAGCCTGATAATATCCTTCTTATAGCTGGGCAACTAGAACTGGACACAGTATTCCAGAAGAGGACTCACCAATGTCCTTTACAACCTCAATATAACATCTCAACTCCTATATTCAAATGACTGAGCAATGAAGACAAGCATCTTTTTAACCATCCTGTCCGTATGTGATACAAACTTTAAAGAATCATATACCCCATTCCTAGGTCCCTCTGTTCTACAACACTATCCAAGGCTCTACAATTAGTTATTCAAGCTCTACCCTTGTTTGTTGTACCAAAGTGCAATACCTCACATTTTTCCAGATTGAAGCGCATCTGCCATTTTTCAGCCCAATGACCCATTTGATCAAGATGCTTTTGAGAGGAAGTGGTGGATATGGGTACAATTACAACGTTTAAAAGACATTTGGAGGGAAAACGAATAGGAAAGGTTTGGAGAGATATGGGCCAGGAGCAGGCAAGTGGGACTAGTTTATTTTGGGATTATGTTCGGCATGGATTGGTTGGATAGAAAGATCTGTTTCCGTGCTGTATGACTCCATGAGTATGATTAAGTCACATAGCACATATGAAGAGAAAGACAGTGTTAATGCTTCAGGTCAATCACCTTTTGTCAGAACATGAAAACTTTCTTTAAAACATGTACATTTCACCTCAGTGGTTGGAGGATAACACGTAGCCACTTGTGAGTTTGTATTGTTTTCTTGATCAATTAAGTTTTACGACAATCAGACAAGAACACCAAAAAAAGCTAAACACAAAGAAGTGAAATAAAAGGAGCTGAAGAAAGCCCTGCACTTAAATACTACTTTATGGAATTAAGAGTTAAAAGTAATAATGCAATACAACATGAAAGGAAAGTAAACTGACATTAACATTATATTACTTTTTATTCAAATGAAACTTAGATACAGTACGTAACTGCACCCTACTGGTCAACAAAAAGACTGAGAGATGTTCTTATTGAAAAATTAGAGACTGACTGTCCAAACGTCGAATCTAGGATGGACAGAATTTAGGATGTTGAATCTAGGATGCAAGAAAAAGTTTATTAAAAATATAACCAGACTAAAATCCTCAAGTTATATTCATCAAGAACTAATCAAGAACATAGAATTTGATGGAGCTGAGAAGAAAGCAGGGAGGGATTTGCAGATCGGAAGTCCACATGTAAAGAGCTTTCTATAGGCCCTGTCACATTTACCATAATAGTGTTTTTAAATACCTCAATCGGTTTTCTCCCCTATAGCCAGCTAGATTCATAAGTTAGCTGTTAGTTCAGTGGGGAAACAATTGGTATATAGATGCGTTTCATAGCCAGGATCTGAGGTCAGGGTGAGATTGAATACCTTGAATGGGAGGGGTGTAGTTAAATTGGACATTGTGGGGTGGAGCAGGAAATTGGACATCACAAAATGGAGAGTGGGGTGCGGAGATTCAGTCTACTGACTCACAAGAACGGATTGGCTTCCCATCCTTGATTGATTTATTAAAACGAGGAATGGTCAGGGTAGGTTGATTGGATTTTTAATGTTTTTTTTACCTTTACCAAACCATCTCCTTCCTCAATTGAAATAAAGCAAAGAACTTTCGATGCTGGAGATTGTGGGAAGCTAAGGAAGAGATTGCTGGGCCCCCTTATTGAGATGTTTGTATCATTGACAGTAATGGGTGAAGTACCAAAAGATGGGAGGTTGGCTAATGTGGTGCCATTATTTAAGGAAGGTGGTAAGGAAAAGCCAGGGAACTATAGACAGGTGAGCCTTATGTCAATGGTGGGTAGGCTTTTGGAAGGGATTAAGGGACAGGATTTACAGGCAATTAGAAGGTAAGGACTGATTAGGGGTAGCCAACATGGCTTTGCACTTGGGAAATCATGTCACATTAACTTGATTGAGTTTCTTGAAGAGGTGAGAAAGCAGATAGATGAAGGCAGAACTGTAGACGTTGTCTATATGGACTTCAGCAAAGCGTTTGACAACGTCCCACATGGTAGATTGGTTAGTATAGTTAGATTACATGGGATATGGCAGAACTAGCCAATTGGATACAAAATTGGCTTGAAGATAGGAGACAGCGGGTGATGGTAGAGGGTTGCTTTAAGGGGAATTTTATTTAAAATCCGTACCATCCTTGTCGTGGGGTGCTTGATTGGATAGGTGCGAGACAAGTTTTATTTTTAGTTAAAATGAGTAGAGGAACTTTCCTCTGGATTTTGAAACCTTGTTGTCTCTGTTCTGGTTGCATTCCATGGGGACAGAGAGAGATTTTATTTTGATCGAGTCAAGTCAAGCAAAGTTTATTTTACATTTTGGCCCCTTGTGGTCCCTGCCCCACGAGTGGATAGTGGGGATGGAATTAGGGGAGAGTCTTTTTTTTAATTTATTTTTATTTTCCCCAAGTAACAAGGACTTTGTTTTCATTTTCATTCAAGAAATTCAAGAAAACTTGCCTTTTGTTTCAAAAGAGTTGCTACGTTTTTTGCCATATTTTACCCAGTGCTGTCCATATCTCAGCAGTGTGTGATAGGGGGCTGTATCAGAGGTCTTTTGGTTTTTTTTATTTTGTCTTTTCTTTAAGAAAACGTAGAAGGATGCTTTTTGGACTGGAAGCCTGTGACCAATGGTGTGCCACAAGAATCGATGCTGTGTCCACTGGTTTTCATCATTGGTCCACGGGTTAGTAAGTTTACAGATGACACCAAGATAGGTAGTGTGATGGACAGTGAAGAAGATTATCTCAGAGTACAATGGGACCATGATCAGATGGGCCAATTGGCTGACAAGTGGCAGATGGAGTTTAATTTAGGTAAATGTGAGGTATTGAATTTTGATGGGGCAAGCCAGGGCAGGACTTGTACAGTTAATGGTAGAGCCCTGAGGAGTGTTGCCGAACAAAGAGACCTAGGGATGCTGTTGCATAGTTCGGTGAAAATTGAGTCGCAGTAGACAGGGTGGTAAAGGAGGTGCTTGACACGCAGGCAGTCATTGGTCAGAACACTACATATTGGAGTTAGGGCATCATGTTGCAGCTGTACAGGATGTTGGTAAGGCCACTTCTAGAATACTGCAGACAATTCTGGTCACCCTTCCAGAGGAAGGATGTTGTTAAACTTGACAGGGTACAGAAAAGATTTACAAGGATGTTGCTGGAACTGGACGGTTTGAGTTATAAGGAGAGGCTGAATAGACTGGGGCAATTTTTCTCCGGAGTGTTGCAGGAAGAAGGATGATCTTACAGAGGTTTATAAAATCATGAGGAGGGTAGATAGGATGAATAGTCAAGGGTCTTTTTCCAAGGGTACAGGAGTCCAAAACTAGAAGGCAATAGTTTTAAGGCAAGGGGGGATAAATTTAAAAAAGGACCTCAAGGGTAACTTTTTGACACAAAGACTGGTGCCTGTATGAAACAAGCTGCCAGAGGAAGTGGGGAAGTTGGATAAAATTACAACATTTATAAGGCATTTGGAGGAGTATAAAAATAGAAAGGGTTTAGAGGGATATGGGCCAAATGCTGGTAAATGGGATTAGGTCAGTTTGAATTATCTTGTCGGCATGGACAAAAGGTCTGCTTCCATGCTATACGACTCTATGACTATCTGAAACAAAAACAGAAATTGCTGACACAACTCAGCAGGGCTTGCAGCATCTGTATGGAGAAAGCAAAGTTAGTGATTCAAGTCTGGTGACTGTTCATCAGAACAGCCCTTCTGACATAACCCAGTTTGAGGTAAAATGGGACTAAAATTATCCTTATCATCTCAAAACATTCCAGCCTTTTCTCTAAAGTACAATTCTATCCACTGAAAAAAATCAGCAATCAACAATCATTACCAAGCAAACAATCACATTTGTAAATAAGTTGTCATAAAATCACTGTGCATGTATCCTTGGTGTAAAAGTCAAGAAGCACAAAGTTAGAATATGATATCTATCACTGCAAAGTTGAAATCATTGTATACATTGGAGTGGCCTAAATCTACCATTGTGTCTATACTATATTTATTGAAAAGGTGGCAATTATTAAGGTATATTCTACAGAAGAACAGTCTCTTCTATTGAAAGCCATTAATATAACAGAAATAGAATGCCTTCTCGCAAGGATAATAAAAATTATGGAAGGTTTTATTTCAAACCCGATTTTTGAGAATTTTTTTATTCCTTCCTCC